>NC_079229.1:7858861-7901361 GCF_029633865.1 Lampris incognitus
CCCCCTGGGACTCCTCCTGTCTGAATAGCAGCAGCCCTCCTCTCTACTATTGATGTGTCTACAGCATGACTCTCCTCCGCCTGGCGATGACATTGGCTCCTGCTAATGGCTCCGGCTTTTCACTAGTCAGCACCCGAGCCGGTCACTCATGATAGATGGACCACAGTTCCACTATGCATCATTTCTTTTCTGATATTTTTACCCCCCCCCCCTTTTTTTTTTTAATTTATTTTTTTGTACTTTCTCGTTCCGCCGTAAGTTTGCCCTTTTGCAACAACGCCTTTTTAGGTCTCGTCACAGTCGGAGTGTTTCTGCAACGAGCTTTGCAGATGAAGACGCACTAGTCGCAGAGTCGCGTCTCTTGAAAACAACGTGCACGCTTACTTCCAATAGAGCTTTGATTTATGGCTTCACGCCGTCCAAACTGTGTTGATTTCTTTTCTTTCTTTTTCTTTTTTACAACCTTTGGCACACCTGCGGTTTGACTGTCTTGGATCGCGGCGTAACGGCTTTTTGGACCGGTCCGCACGCCGCAGATGTTACCTGCAAAAACACTCAAACTTGGGCAGATACCGGCCAAGGCCGAGGAAGCGGATGACTCCTCGGAAAGATTGTAATGTGTTGTAGCTACGCGTACTTCCCCGAAGGTGCCTCGGGATCCTGGTTTTTTTCCAGACCCGGCGTCCACCGTGGCGCAAGAGGACTTGTAAAGCGTCGGCCCGGCGGAGGAAACGCAGACTTTATGGAGCAGTAAATCTGCAGGCTCCGGCCGAGGGAACGAGACGACATTTCCACCAGAGAAAAGTCAACGTAGGGCAGGGATCTTTCCTCTCCCACCCCCCACCCCCACCCCCCTCCCGGGTCTGCTGAACATAACATCCAGTCCAGTCTGGACCGGCTCCAGGGGGCGGCCGCGTGCCAGGTTTTACCACCAGCCTCGGCCGGCCCTGAAAACGCACGAGGACTCGCGGGTGACCCAAGACAATAGAGCCCCTCCTGCAGAGCTGTGATTGGCACCCTGGAAGCGAGTCAGACCCTCCGGTGGGAACCGTTAAACTGTTAACGGTCTCCATTAAGCCTGTTTAATGTTGAAGTCGCGTATTGTATTTCAAATTATCGTTATTTTTATTACAGTGGCGGCGGTGCAAGAAGTAGCAGTTGTATCACTTTTATAGTGTTTGGATTAAAGGAGAGGTTTCCAGCGTTTTCCCCAGAAAACTTTATAAGCCGAGGTAAAGTTGGGAGAAACGTCCATAACAAACAAACGACAAGTTCCAGGGTTTCAAGTCGGACCGGAGTCGGTAGTCGGATTTAACTTTTTTTTTTATATCTAGAAACTTTGAACACGGCGTAATAAAACATCCAGCGATCCGTTTTTATATGTAGATGGCGGATATCATGGGGCTTTTATCCACGCCCGTTCTTCTTTGTCTCAGGAACTGCGTGAGCGGGCCGGTCCTCATTAATATTCACGAGCTGGCTTTTGAGTGACAGGTACAAGAAAGGGTTGGCGTTAAGGGTGGGCGGGGTTTAATCATTTAAGAGATGGATCTGATTGGCGGTGTGTAAACGAGTGTCTGATGACCTCGGGAATATGGGAAACGACGACGGCTGAGTGAAGCTGAAGCAGGGCGAAGTCAAAACCTCAACTGCCTTCTGTACTTGCCCCCCCCCCTCCTCCCATAGGACAAGATGGCATGAATGCGTTATGATGTAAATTCATTAGTGATGAACGAAAATATTACTGTTTCAACTCCAGTCAGACTGTGAGGCTTTATGTTGAACTGAACAATATTTAACAAAGGGGCTGTGTTGGGGGGGGGGGGCAAAAACGAGAGAAACAACCGAAAAGTCTGCATAAGAGGAAACCGAAGGCCAGAACGCTGCCTTCCCAGACGTGGAGCCTCCGGGGAAGAAGGAGACGGGCCTGCGGCCCGGCAGCAGCGGAGCGGGACTGGTGATGCAGGGATGTGTCTGTGGAGAGGCGTCCACTCCGGTTTGATGGAGGCCCGGTTCGGTGACGCCTCTGATGGGGTGTGCTGGTCGTCCCCCCACGGTGCGTTTGTCATGGATCGTGCCAGTTAGGAATTCTGTATTGGGGGGGGGCATCTGATTGAGAGGGCGGTGGAAGTTGGCACTTCAGCTAATGATGGCAAACTGGACATTTGGAGAGGAGGGGAGAGAGACAGACAGACAGACAGACAGACAGACAGACAGACAGACAGACAGACAGACAGACAGACGGGGGTCAAGAGAGCCTCCTTTACCCATCCTCACTTCATGTCTTCGGCTTCAAGATGTGATGAGCTGTGACGAGATGGCCGCCCGGTGCCCGGTGTTGTCACCGCAGCATGATGCGTGTCCGCAGTGTACTGAAACAACTGAAGCACCGGTCCGGATGAACCTCTTGGCAGCAGAGTCTCTCCGGCGGGGAGCCGAGTCGCTCTCCGTTGGGCACGTGAGCGTTGTTAGTGCGGCTGCATAACTCGCTGTCGTTGTGGTCAAGAAAAAGATGGAAGGAAAGTTCAAAATAAATCAAAGGAGGTTGAATCGGTTCGTCTGGATGCAGCGTTTATTGACAGATACGTTTCATCGCTCAACTAAGCGACCTCTCCGGTCTCCACCGACTGCAGGTGTCCCCACCCTTATAAACAATACAGTGACTGCAGGTGTCCCCACCCTTATAAACAATACAGTGACTGCAGGTGTCCCCACCCTTATAAACAATACAGTGACTGCAGGTGTCCCCACCCTTATAGACGACACGGCGGCATAACGACCCAAACCAACGACCGGTTCCATAATATGCAAATGTGGGTGGGACCATTAGCTAGAGTTACAATGGCCGTGTGTACTATTCACAGAGGAGTGGGGAATTGTGCAATGATAGTTTTGTAAGATGGCGACAGATGTACTCTTAGCCCACCCACCCCACCCCCCCACCAACCCACCCCGGTTCAGGCACACCCATCTACAGGCCAGTGGCCACTCATTCAAGGATGAGGATGTACACCTCCTTGATAGGGAGGAATGCTGGTTTGAACGGGGAGTCAAAGAGGCCGTCTGTGTTAAGAGGGAACGGCCATCCCTGAACCGGGGGGAGGGGGGGGGCCTGGGGGCCTGGCTAAGAGTACCACTGTCGCCATCTTACAATGCTGTGATTGCAACTATTCCCCGATCCTCTGTGAATAGTGCACATGGCCATGGAGACTCCAGTTAATGGTCACACCCATATTTGCATATGAAACTGGTCGATGGTTTGGGTCGTTATGCAGCTGTGTTGTTTATAAGGGCCGGGGACACCTGCAGTCGGTGGAGACTGAAGAGGTCAGAGGTGAGGCGAAACGTTTCTGCCAGTAAACGTCGTGTCCAGATGAGCTGATTCAACCTTGTGTGGTTTCCCTACCTGGATTGTTGAGCATGGCAGCGAGACAGTCAGAATGCGGGTAACATCAGCAGTCGGGCTTTCCTCGGTGGTTGTTGTCGTAGCTCAGTGTGGTTTTAGTCCAGCCACCTCCTGTGTAGTATAGTGGGAGAACTGCCTCCTGTATGCGTTCATGGGTTCTGGCTGATCACCGGCTTTACAGGAAACACCTAAGACAGCGTCGTCCATCGCTGTCTTAGGTGTTTCCTGTTTGGCATATGACTGGTTATTACTGTGTTGTGAGTTGTGTTACGTCATGTGGCTACATTAGCGTGGGAAGAGGGGGGGGTTGGGGGGGCTGCAGCTCCTCCTAGTGGTGGGTGTAGCCCCCCACCCCACCCGCCCAGTAGTGGCAGGTGGCTGTGAAACATCTTAGACCCAACAGTATGCCTAAGTACAAATGTAAAAAAAACAAAACAAAACACGCCTTTATTTTAAACAGCGGGCGGGGCTGTGTGGAATGTACGTTTTTAATACTAAAGAGGGTACACACTCCGATCCAAATCTGCTACACAAACAAAACAATGACGTCACACTGTAGCGAGCGGGGGAGGCGGTCGCTCTGACTGTCGGCGGTTCTGCGCTGGGGGGAGCGCAATGGCTGATGGGACGGTTAAGGTTAGATTTAGAAATGGTGTTTTGATGACGCGGCGTTGATGCCGTGGTTATTCTTGTGTTGTTGTTTTGGGGGTTCGACTCCGACTGAGTAGGAGACCGTTTACTGACTAGCTGACTGTAGGACCGTGTACGGGACTGATGTCGTCATTTGGGACATGGGGGGCGGGGGCGGGGGGGACTCTTTACGTTGTTGTCAGTTCTGGTCCGTTCTGGCCCCAGGGTCGTGCGGCGTATGGGGGCGTCGGGAGTCGCGATTCAAAAGACATCTCTGCCCCTCGACTCCTCCTTCCACGCCGGCCCGCCACAATACCTTTCGTTTTAGTTGGCGGGCCCCCTACTTAAAACACCTCCTGTGTGGATGGGGACCATCATGGAGGACTTGGCTGTAGTTTTCTGGGAGAAGACGGGTACAGTCAGAAGGGTCATTACAGGACAGGAAGTGCGCCTCACACCGAGACCGCTCCGCTTGACGACGAACGGGTTTTGCGTGTCGTGGATTTACCCGGTAGGCCGTTTGTGTGTCGTTCGTTCCCATTCGCCCCGTCGAGCTTGTTCCTGACAGACGTGCCTTGTCCGAACCGCCACCGAGGAAGAAGCTCATTTCCGCCAAAAAGGAGGGTGACCTCTTGTTGGAGACCGAAAGCGGCGCGGACTCCAGCAGAGGCGTCGTGCCCTTGGGCGATTTCTGCGGCCTTGGGTGGAGCGATACCCGGTCTCGCCTCCTCCCTGGCTCCGAGCGCTGAAACAGAAGCCAGGTCTATGAATAAAACTAATGGCCGCCGACTGAATTCTCCAACCAGGCCCGGTTCTCAAGGTTGGGGCAAATAAAACTTTCAGCCCGGGCAAAGAAACGGGCGGCGCCGTCGACCTTGTGGGCGAAAACCTGTAAGGCCACGGGCCTCTGTGAAGAACCGATCACTTATTTAGTGGTTTTGATGAACTATCATCATAAGGTCGACTCCGTAAACCTGAGCGTTTGTTTGGCTTCTTGCTCACGCGAAGCCTGTTATTGATTAACGTATCGATCGCCGTTCAAAAGCAAAATAACCGCTCATCTCGTCTCCCGTGCTGCCGGCGGGCGGGGGAGGGGGGGGGGCGTTGTTCCCCATCAGCCCTCTTAATGCGGTGTTTAGTCCGAAAGAAGAAACGCGGCACGCTTAATTACGGCCTTTAGCCGTTTAATCTCAAGCAAAACATTAAGACCAAAAATGTTAGAAAAAATAATAATAACTGTTTGCCTCAATATTCTCCTCCTGCGTCCCGGGAAAGGGCCCGGAATGATGAATTCCATTAATTGTTTGGAGAATTAGTTAGTATTTATTCGGCACGGTTTCCCTAATTATTTCTCCGGACGTGTTTTGTCTTGTGCATAATTCGCTGCTCCTGCGGGAGAGTTGTTGTGAGGGGGGCTCGCCGAGAGTCGGCTAACGGGGGGGACGGGGGTGGTGCTGAATATCAATGCACGGACCACTTAGCCCTTGCAGAGAGACGATGTGTGTGTGTGTGCGTGTGTGTTTCTGTATTTTTGATTGCAATTTTGCATCCACTTGTTGATTTGTGTGCACACGTGCTTGTATTTATACACACCAGATACCAACACACATGTTCATGTGGGTGTGTGTGGGTTTTTTGCTGCAAAAAGAAGTGTGTGTGTGTGTTGATTTGCTTTTTTGTCTGTGTGTATATATATGATGTAAATCAATGCACATTTATGTGTGTGTGTGTGTGTGTGTGTGTGTGTGTGTGTACTGTTTGCTGTTTGCAACGCCGTCCCCGCTCACATCCCGTTTGGATCGAAACACTGCCCTTCCTGTGCTAAAATAAACCCACCTTGGGAAGTGGAGGACCTTGCACACAGAGAGCTGAGTGTTTTACCTTTTGGATTTTTCGATGACTCGAACCGGGCCGCCGGGCCGCCGGGCCCAGTCTGCAACTTTGTGCCGTACGCGAAACGCACTCAAAATCAGCAGGGCCGCCGCATAAGTACTTGAAGGCGTGCTGGGTTTGAATTTGGTTTTGTTTTTTTGTTCGCCGAACAAGACGATGTGAAATGGAATACCTCGTGAGCTCGATTCTCCGGTTATATCGAGATATCCCTGCAGAAGATGTGGCCATAAAATGACTAAAAAAAATCATTTCTTTACATATTTTACATCAAAATTGAATCCTTTTGACTTCCTCTATGACAGCCAAGTTTGTGTGATGCATCGCCGCAGCTGCGTCGGCGGGCGAGCAACATTCCAGCGGAAATATTAATCGGAGAATATTTTGCACGGTCCGATCAAATCCCGATGGATCAAATCAAATCCCGGTACCGATATCCTTTTTAAACTTGGAAATAGGTCGCGTTACGGCAGCAAGATGCACTCTGAGTGCCACGTCAGGCGATCTTTAACGCAGTCACAGCAGGTGCAGGGTCATTTTTCTTGAGGATGCTTCGTGATTGAGATTGCTGGATACCGATACCAACTTCTCTGCCCTAAACCTCTCCCTCTCTCCCTCTCTCTCCCTCTCTCCCTCTCTCTCCCTCTGCTCTGCTCTCAGCTCATAGTGGAGAAGACCACAGACTTCCCCTCTGCTGAGTTCTCTCTGGTGGAGGATGTGGCTCTGCACTTCACCTGTTTGATGGACAGGCTGAACGAGCAGCGCCTCTTCCAGCCTGACCTGTGCGACGTCGACATCGTTCTGGTGCGTCAGCGCAGCACTTTCCCCGCCCACAAGGGGGTGCTGGCGGCGTACAGCCCTTTCTTCCACTCCCTGTTTGCCCAGAGCAAGCAGCTGCGCCGGGTAGACCTGTCCCTGGACGCCCTGACCTCACAAGGCCTGCAGCAGATCCTCAACTTCATCTACACCTCCAAGTTGCTGGTGAGCAGCCGCACGGTCCGCGACGTGCTCAACGCTGCCTCCCTGCTGCAGATGAGCGACATCGCAGCCTCCTGCCGCGACCTCATCAGCAGCCAGTCGCTGAGAGCCACCTCTGCGGATATGGCCGGTCAGGAGGGGCTCAGCACCAGCAACCTCACCCACAGCCAGTTGTACCGGGAGATCAAACAGGAGTCGGAGCTGGGGAGGGTGTACACGCGGGAAGGCGGCAGTCCGTTCTCCGTCCGAGTGGAGGAGGGCTCGGGAAAACCCAAACAGTACTACCAGAAGGAGGAGGGGTCGGGCACCGGGGCGGGCGGGGGCGCTTTGTGTAAGGTGGAGGGAAATGGGGAAGAGTCCCAAACCTCCGAGGGCCACGGCTCCTATAACAGAGACCAGATTATCGTGGAGGTCAACCTCAACAACCAGACCCTCAACGTCTCCAAGGGTTCAGAGGGCAAAGCTGCGACGGCCGTGGAGACCTCCTCCATGTTCCGCCATCGCTGCGACAATGGCGTAAGCTTGGAGGATGAGCGCAACGGGGAGAACGAGGAGGAAGACGATGACAGGTTAGGTGAGGAGGAGGAAGACGATCCCAAAGGGGATGAAAGTGAGGAGGAGGAGGAGGATGAAGAAGACGAAGATGAGGAGGAGGAGGAGAACACCCTTAACATTCCGGGCTTGGAGGAACCGGCCTTGGTAGGGCGACCTCGCCGGGGCACGAGGGCCCTGGCCATGGCGGCCACCACAGCCTCCATGCGGCAGACCCTCGTGGAGGCGACGCTGGCCAACCAGCGCCGAGGCCGCAAGAGGACATCGGACCCGGAAAGCCTGGGCCAGAAAGTAAGACTGGAGGAGAAGCAGCACTACCCTTGTAAGAAGTGCCCCCGCATCTTCAACAACCGCTGGTACCTGGAGAAGCACATGAACGTGACGCACAACCGCATGCAGATCTGCAATAACTGCGGCAAGCGCTTCCTGCTGGAGAGCGAGCTGCTGCTGCACCACCAGACCGACTGCGAGAAGAGCATCCAGGTAACCGGGGGAGTAAACTTCATTCATAAAGCACCTCACATACCTGACAGCGCCTTGCACGAGACAGAAGCAGACCGAGTAAAGCGGTCACCAGCAGGCAAGAGATGCAGTGAAAGGTGTAAGAGTGGATTAGAAGCAGCGATGGAGAGTAAAAATTAAAAACAATTTAAGAGCGTGTAAGATAACGATAATGAGTTATTTCAGCAAAGATGTGAATGCAGGATATAATAGATTGAATGACGTAATGATCCAGTAGGGCACATCAGAGGACGATAGACAGTTCAACCTGAGCAACAATTTGAATTATTCATGGTGTGTACATTAGTAAGACCTTGTTATACGTTACTTTAGTACTTTAGTAATACCTCGTTATGCGTTACTTTAGTACTTTAGTAATACCTCGTTATACGTTACTTTAGTACTTTAGTAATACCTCGTTATACGTTACTTTAGTACTTTAGTAATACCTCGCTATACGTTACTTTAGTATTTTAGTAATACCTCGTTATACGTTACTTTAGTACGTTAGTAATACCTCGTTATACATTACTTTAGTATTTTAGTAATACCTCGTTATACGTTACTTTAGTATTTTAGTAATACCTCGTTATACGTTACTTTAGTACGTTAGTAATACCTCGTTATACGTTACTTTAGTATTTTAGTAATACCTCGTTATACGTTACTTTAGTACGTTAGTAATACCTCGTTATACGTTACTTTAGTACTTTAGTTATACCTCGTTATACGTTACTTTAGTAATTTAGTAATACCTCGTTATACGTTACTTTAGTACGTTAGTAATACCTCGTTATGCGTTACTTTAGTACGTTAGTAATACCTCGTTATACGTTACTTTAGTACTTTAGTAATACCTCGTTATACGTTACTTTAGTACTTTAGTAATACCTCGTTATACGTTACTTTAGTACGTTAGTAATACCTCGTTATACGTTACTTTAGTACTTTAGTAATACCTCGTTATACGTTACTTTAGTATTTTAGTAATACCTCGTTATGCGTTAAAAGTTCATTTGTTCGTTTTTTATTCGACAGCGTATCAACGACTCAGTCAAGTCCTGAGGTATTTTGTGACCTCCATTAAGACGTCCATTATATTGGACAGCTGGACTTAAGTAGGGCCCTATGGTTTATTGTATGGGGGAAAACACGCAATGAAAATATAAATATGTATATTTCATATACTACACACATTTCATATATACTATTTGGAGATACGGCGTGGGATAATTACAAATTTTGTGACCATATTGGGAATTGACCCTGGTTTGTCCTGAGAACATCCCTGCCAGACACCCTGTCGCACTTTGTGCTTGTGTACGTGAGTCAGTAAATGCACGTAGGTTTGTTGTAGGGGGTAGAGAATAACATGTCAAAGCAACAGACACTACAAAAGCAACAGACACTACAAAAGCAACGGACACTAAAAAAGCAACAGACACTACAAAAGCAACAGACACTACAAAAGACACAAACAACAGACAATTGGGAAACGTGGCCATTTTGCTTGATTGTCTTATTTTAGTTGAGTACACAAACTTTTTGACAGGAAAAATGGCTGAAAAGACCAAATTAGAATAGAGCGGGGGCATCCGGGTGATGTGGCGGTCTATTCCGTTGCCTTCCAACACGGGGATCGCCGGTTCGAATCCCCGTGTTACCTCCGGCTTGGTCGGGCGTCCCCACAGGCACAACTGGCCGTGTGTGCGGGCGGGAAGCCGGATGTGGGTATGTGTCCTGGTCGCTGCACTAGCGCCTCCTCTGGTCAGTCGGGGTGCCTGTTCAGGAGGGGGGGGGGAATAGCGTGATCCTCCCACGCGCTACTTCCTCCTGGCGAAACTCCTCACTGTCAGGTGAAAAGAAGCGGCTGGGGACTCCACACGTGTCGGAGGAGGCATGTGGTAGTCTGCAGCCCTCCCCGGATCAGCAGAGGGGGGTGGAGCAGCGACCGGGACGGCTTGGGGTAACTGGCCGGATACAACCGGGGACAGAAGGGGGGAGGGGGATTAGAATAGAGAAACAAATAAAATCGATAAAACTGAAAATGGTAAAAAAGTCAAGCACAATTTGTGGGGGTGGGGGGGGTGGGCGTGTCTTCGTAGGGCCCTAACCGAGTCAAGTTCCTGGCGATCGTTTCTTGATCTCCTGCAATGGCGTCGGGTCAGGTTTTAGCGAGTAGCAGTATGGCGTCTCCTTCCTCCCTGCTTGGATTTGTGAGTTCGTGCCAGGACCGCTCAGCTCTCTGCTCTGACTTAACTGTACAGCTCATTTGTCCGGACACGAGGTGTCCTCGTGCCTCTGAAGGTGTGTGTGTGTCGCGGTTGTGTGTCGCGGTTGTGTGTCCTCACGCCGCCGTCTCTGGGTTTCAGTGTGTGACGTGTGGCAAGGCCTTCAAGAAGCTGTGGTCCCTGCACGAGCACAACAAGATCGTCCACGGCTACGCCGAGAAGAAGTTCTCCTGCGAGATCTGCGAGAAGAAGTTCTACACCATGGCTCACGTGAGGAAGCACATGGTCGGTGAGTGGCACCAGGACGGCCCGCCGGGCTTGTCCGTCCGTTAAGCACTTTTTGCACCGCCCCCCCCGGGGGGCGGGGCTCCCTTTTGTGGAGCGCCTGTGCTGGCCGTGTGAAATCCATGGGTGTTGCTTTCCGCTTCCTTTTTCTTATGAGATAAACATCAGGATAAACTCCCCCTCTCTCCCCCCCCCCGTTTCCCCAGAATGGCGTTCCCCCTCCTGAGTGTACCATCGTTGGTGTTAGCAACACACCCACATTTCAACAATGGGACCGAGATTGTGTGTGAAACTTCGCCCGGCGCGAGAGCTGACCTTTTCACCGCGGCGGGAGCGGCGTATATAAGAGCATTGTTTAGTCTCCCGGGGGCACGAAAGAGGAAGTAGCTGATCCAGGAAGTGTTTCCGACACAATCGGACGCGTTCGTTGTCCTTGAGACACGCTAATTATCCTGTGAGCCCGTCAAAATATGCAGTCGGCCCGGGATTAAAGAGCATCTCAAGGCTGCCGGCTTCTGCCGGGGTTGTTTTTAACCACAATCCTCCTGGAAATGCCCGGCTCATTAGTTTAGTCCTGCTAATAGTATCTGAATCAGAGCAGTTGTCCATGGTAAACAATTTATTGCTGTGTGTGTGTGTGTGTGTGTGTGTGTGTGTGTTTCAGCCCATACGAAGGACATGCCGTTCACCTGCGAGACGTGCGGGAAATCATTCAAGCGCAGCATGTCGCTGAAGGTGCACTCCCTGCAGCACTCCGGAGAGAAGCCCTTCAAATGCGAGGTACAAGCTCCCCTTCCTGAGCTACCGCCTGCAGGAGGAAGCAGGCACGGGTCTCAGAAACCTTCCCACCGGCACGAGTCTTTATAAGACCGCCGTTAGCGGAGCCGTCGCGGTTCGGAGGGTGGAGACCCCCGCGTGTTTGAACGGTTCAGTGCTGAATCTCAGCTGTCGTACGATCATCACTGCTCTTAGAAATCAGCTGCTTAGCGAGGGCTAAGCAGCCGGCATGGGGATCGCCGGTTCGAATCCCCGTGTTGCCTCCGGCGTGGTCGGGCGTCCCTACAGACACAGTTGGCCGTGTCTGCGGATGGGAAGCCGGATGTGGTCGCTGCACTAGCGCCTCCTCCGGTCAGTCGGGGCGCCTGTTCGGGGGGGGGGGTAGCGTGATCCTCCCACGCGCTACGTCCCCCTGGTGAAACTCCTCACTGTCAGGTGAAAAGAAGCGGCTGGTGACTCCACATGTATTGGAGGACGCATGTGGTAGTCTGCAGCCCTCCCCGGATCGGCAGAGGGGGCGGAGCAGCGACCGGGACGGCTCGGATGAGTGGGGTAATTGGCCGGGTACAATTGGGGAGCAAAAGGGAGGGGGAAAAAAAGAGGGCATCCGGGTAGCGCAGAGGTCTATTCCATCGCCTACCAACACGGGGATCGCTGGTTTGAATCACCTCCAGCTTGGTCGGGCGTCCCTACAGACACAATTGGCCGTGTCTGCGGGTGGGAAGTCGCTGCTCTAGCGCCTCCTCTGGTCGGTCGGGGCATCTGTTCGAGGCAGAACTTGGGGGAATAGCGTGGTCCTCCTACGCGCTACGTCCCCCTGGTGAAACTCCTCACTGTCAGGTGAAAAGAAACGGCTGGTGACTTCACATGTATGGGAGGAGGCATGTGGTAGTCTGCGGCCCTCCCCGGATCGGCAGAGGGGGTGGAGCAGCGACCGGGACGGCTCGGCTGAGTGGGGTAATTGGCCGGGTACTATTGGGGAGAAAAGAAATGACCTGCTTAGAAAGTAACGTCCGTTGTCGTGCACAGTGTCCCTGTTGAGTGTAAACGTACGGTGGGTGTTGTGTTGTCGTCCTGCTGTGTCGTCCAGAACTGCAGCGAGCGCTTCCAGTACAAGTACCAGCTGCGCTCCCACATGAGCATCCACATCGGACACAAGCAGTTCATGTGCCAGTGGTGTGGGAAGGACTTCAACATGAAGCAGTACTTCGACGAGCACATGAAGACGCACACTGGTGAGTCGCGTTTCACAGGACTAATGCTGCTCTTCATGAAGTCAAAACCGGGGCTGGGCGATGTCCGTCCTTAAATTTCCATCATAGAGAGGAGGCGAGTTTTTTAAAACAGCCTGCGAAACTGTACGTTGGCTTTCGGAGGAGCTCGCTTTGTGCCGCAGAGAGGACTTGCGACGAGGTATTGGCGGTGGGACAGCGTTTACGTACTCGCTCTTCAGCGGCAGATCCGCATCTCAAATATCAACAGATACCAAAACGGACGTCACGTATGATGCAAGCGCGGCCAAATAAGATGGAGCTCGATCCAATAATGTACCGGCAAATGAGAAAGGGATAGGTCGAATGCAAAGGTCCCCCCCAGTTAAACTCCCGTGTAACTTAAGATCGCATGTACAGCATTGCACATAGTAAAATTGTGGCAAAAAACAATTTGGGAATGAACCCCCCCACCCCCCCCACCCCCAAAACAAACAAAAAATCCCAAATAATGGTCCCGGGGGAGCTGCCGTCTTTAAAGGAGGAGGCTTCCCTTGGTTTCCCACCCTGCTTTTAAAGGGGTAGAAAATGTAACGGAAACACATGCTCAGTGGGTTACGTGTAATATGAGGAGCCCATAAAGGAGGTCTTCGGCGTGGTTGACCATTTAATTTTGTTATTTTGTACCATTGTTCTACTGCCACCAGGGGGCACTATGTTTTGGTTTTGGTTTTGAGGTTTTTTGCTGCACGTCGTTCTATAAGCTCAATAGCAAGAAAACTCCACCGGTGTCAATATTGGGCAGCACGGTGGTGCAGTGGTTAGCACTGTCGCCTCACAGCAAGAAGGTCCTGGGTTCGAACCCCGGGGTTGTCCAACCTTGGGGGTCATCCCAGGTCGTCCTGTCTGCGGAGTTTGCATGTTCTCCCCGTGTCTGTGGTGAGTTTTCTCCGGCTGCTCCGGTTTCCTCCCACCATAAAAAGGCGTGCATGTTTAGGGTTAAGACCTGTGCCCCTGAGCAAGGCGATGGAAAGACGAACTGGAGTTGGTCCCCGGGCGCTGCACGGCTGCCCACTGCTGCTAGCTACACAGCTAGGATGGGGTAGATGCAGAGTGTAATTTCCCTACGGGGATCATTAAAGTATATTAAAAAGAAAATACAGAAGAGACAGAAGGTGTAGGCCGAAGTCGACATCTGCAGACAAGGTGTCAGAAAACGACACAGAAGACAGACGGCAAGTCCAAACGAGAGTAACAGTTTCCTTTAGCACAGGAAAATGATGTCGCACATGTTTGATTTAACGGCCTGCAAATCCGATTACTTGAACCCGTGCTCTCCGTGTGCCGAGCCAGCGTGGTGTCATGGGAATTACGGTTAAGGAAAAAAAAGGTCTAGCGGTGGCGACCATGAACTTGTCAATTCTGCTTAAAAATTGACTTCTGGACACGGATATCTTAGTCGTATGAGTTGTTAAGTAAGGGATAATCCGCTCCCAGCTGGTCTTCTATTGACAAATAATGACCAGCGTGCAGGCGGAGAATCTCCCGACATGTAGGAAGTCATCACCTTACAGAAGTAGTAAATAAACTGACGGAAAATAATCATTTAAAATTATTTTACTAGCCTACAAGCTTTCACACTTCTTTCTGTATATTTAGCTTGCTAAGTAATATTAGCCTACAAAGGCTTCATGAAGCGCATTCATTTGGAAGGGAACAGGTGATGAGGCCGCCGCTTGACGGCAGTCTTGATCACGGGTCTGGTCCGGAAATAACCGACCACAGAGTGCTTAATTGTCCCGTCAGAGCTGAGTACGCAACGTAGCCGTGTAATAGCCTGTGCCGATGTCTATTGTGTGTTTACTGTGGCTTCACGTATCCTTCAAGTCTGTAAAGCTCCTTTGTCTGTGGCTGTCCGCAGGAGAGAAGCCGTACATCTGCGAGATCTGCGGGAAGAGCTTCACAAGCCGGCCCAACATGAAGCGTCACCGCCGCACCCACACGGGGGAGAAGCCGTACCCATGCGAGGTGTGCGGCCAGCGCTTCCGCTTCTCAAACATGCTCAAGGCCCACAAGGAGAAGTGCTTCCGGGTCAGCAACCCCATGCTCGGCAATGGCGGCGATCCCCTCGGCCTCGACCGACCTCTTGCCGCACCAGCTGTGGACTCTGCCGCTCAGGTCCAGTTGGCGGCGGCGGCGGCACTCCCCGCCACGTCTGTGACCACCCCCGCCGCCGCCGCCACCATCGTCTCCAGTCCCCACCCACTCCATGGCACCCCGCTGCCGCTCCCCACACTCCACTCCATGGGGGGGCTGTCCCCCACCTCGCACTTACCCCCACCCCCGCCCCTCTTCTCTGCTGGTAGGATGAACTCCAACAACTAGCAGATGGCTGTAGCGTCAGAAAGCACTTTGTTTTTGTTTTGTTTTTCTTTCATTTCTTTCAAAACTTTCAGACTTTTGAGAAAGACTCCTATGAGAGGAGAGCTGATGCACCTCTGTGACATTTGTACAGTTGGAACAACTGTCATGTTGAAGTCCGTGGCTACTACCGTATGTTGGCTGTGGTTCTCAACGTTAAGTCTCGCGGTTTCAGGAAGTGAAGGCTAAAATGGAGGTGTCTGGTGGCAGATGAACCTATACACTAACCATTATAAGAAACAGTTATTTTTTACTCAGTCAAATACAATAGATAACCTCAGAGTCCTGTAGGACATGTTACCACGCTTCTCCTCATGCATCCTCACAAGTCTGGTACCGCATTTCCTGGACTACAAGTCACTTTTACTCGTCTGGCTGGTCCTGCGACTTATATTCCAAAGCAATTTATACAATGTAATTTTGTCAGACACACTGCATTTCAACTAAGGCCACTAGAGGCACTGTTTAATCTTGTGACTCAATTGAAAATACTATCCCACCCATAGAAATTGAATGAGAGTAGAACGGCCATTGAAGTGTTTGCGTGGTCGTATAAGTAGTTCAAAAGAAAATGGCGATTGCTCTTAGATGTTATGGTGCCAACACACGTCAGTGGGGTCATAAATGTTCATACTACGCCACTGCTCGTTTGGTCATTACTGCAAAACCTCACTTCAGTGGGGACATCCGGGTAGCATAGTGGTCTGTTCCGTTGCCTACCAACACAAGGATCGGCGGTTCGAATCCCCGTGTTACCTCCGGCTTGGTCGGGCGTCCCTACAGACACAATTGGCTGTGTCTGTGGGTGGGAAGCCGGATGTGGGTATGTGTCTTGGTCGCGTTATTATGGATCCCGCTGCTTTTCTGGGCACTCTGCCTCTGATTGGCCAGTACTCGTTGCCTCCATTGGTTGGGTTGGCTAAGGTTAGGGTTAGGGCGGAGTTAGGTGTAAGGTTAGCTAATCAGAGGCAGAGTAGGGGTGGATCTTCCTGGAATCCTAGCGCCTGGATGCTACGCAGGGCGTGTCTTGCCCAGAAAAGCAGCGGGATCCATAATAACGCGTCCTGATCGCTGCACTAGCACCTCCTCTGGTCAATCAGGGTGCCTGTTCGGGAGGGGAGGGGAAACTGGGGGGAATAGTGTGATCCTCCCACGCGCTACGTCCCCCTGGGGAAACTCCTCACTGTCAGGTGAAAAAAAGCGGCTGGTGACTCCACATGTACTGGAGGAGGCATGTGGTAGTCTGCAGCGCTCCCCAGATCGGCAGAGGGGGTGGAGCAGCAACCGAGACTGCTCGGAGAGCAGGGTGATTGGCCAGGTACAATTGGGGAGAAAAAGGGGGGGGGGCTCACTTCGGCAAGTCTGCGGCTTGCTGCAAGTTGGTTTACACAGAAGTTAGCCCACTAGTGTCCGCGGTGGCGTAGCGGTCTAAGCATCGGCTTGGTGTCGATGCAGTTGCCCACTGGGGACCGGGGGTTCGCGCCTCGGTCTCGTCAGATCCGACTATGGCCGGACTCGATGAAGCAGCAATCATTGGCAACGCTGTCTTCGGGAGGGGGGCGGAGTCGGCTTGTGTTCGTCATATGAATGCATCTCTGGGTGTGTCGGAGAAAACAGTGGTTCGGCCCGGAGTCACCTTGTCACGAAAGTGGGGAGGCGGTCTCCTTCGAGACTGCCGGCCGGAGAGATGCGGTTGGCGAACGCATGCAGTACGAGGGTGGGCGTTTGAATTAAAATAGGGATCGATTGGCCACTAAATTGGGAGAAAAAAGATAAAAATCAGAAATAAATTTATAAAAAAAAAAAAAAGAAGTTAGCCCACTACAGCGGCCACAGTTCTTTGCAAGGGCAGCGATGCAAATAAAAATGGCCGCCGCTCTGGCCATCCTGCTATGTTGATTGGAATGGGAACGTCCGTTCTACTCACTCACGGGGATTCAAGCGCTTTGGGTGTCTTGAAAAGCGCTATATAAATGTAACGATTATCATTATTATTCAATTTCTATGGTACCGCCATAAAAATGCGACTTATACACCGAAGCAAATTATATATACATTTGTTTCCGCTCACAACAGCACATTTTTTTGCTAAGTGCAGTTTACACTCCGGTGCGACTTGTAGTCTGGGAAATATGGTAGTTTTAATCTCATTTAGGGAGTTTTCAGATAATGACACACACACACAGGCACACACACACACACACACACACACACACGTGCACACATCTACAGAGCCTTGTTCCATGTACAGTGCATTGATTGTAGCATCTCTCTCTAAACCTAACAAGTACTCCCCTGAAACCTAAACGTACACGGGTGGGTCATCAGTGGAAATGTGAGCTGCTTTAGCGAACCGCACTACGAGGAGAAACATATTACTTTAGATCTTCCTCTGCCAAGATGTAGCGAGTGGTTCCTCATCTTACCCAGCAATAACCAAATGCTGACTTGTCTTTGAACATATATATATCTGTATATGGCGTTGCCAATAACCAAATCCTGTTAGCTCACCTACTATAGTTAGGTAATGTTATAAAGCATTTATAAAGAATCCTGCACCTTATCCTTAACCCTAGTGATATTTAAGATGTACTCTCGATCTGTCTTCATTTTTTTTATATATATATATATACATATATATATATATATATTGTTTCACATCGTGTATGTTCTTTAGCTGGTTATGTTGTTTATGAAAATTGGAACGATGTTGGGACAGGTTAGAGTAAGCTGATGCAGTATGGTGTGTGTGAGAGCGAGCGAGAGAGAGAGAGTGAGAGAGAGTGAGAGAGCGAGCGAGAGAGCGAGACAGGCAGAGCGAGAGAGAGCGAGACAGGCAGAGAGAGAGCGAGAGAGAGAGAGAGAGAGAGGTGAAGCTAAGCAGAGTGTGTGAAGTTGACGTGAGGAGTTCGGGATCTTCTGATCTACGATTCGCTAACCACCACATGAGATTCCCCCCAAAAAAGGGAGGTGGAGTTAGGTGTTCATTCTCGTCCATTGCTTACATTAAGCAATCGCTATCCTCCCTCCCCTTTAGGTCTATAACTTTGAGATCGTTTGGCACTTTCCTGTGACTTGTCGGTCAAACCTGATCCGCAGATACCGTAAGTGTAGGCTGACACACTTTCCAGAATGATGGAAAACTTGTTCATCTTGTTTAGCGTTGCGGCGACGCATTGCAACCTGCACCTAAATTTCAAATCTAAACCGCTCCACCCGATCCATGTAGCTAGTTTGCACACATCAGGAACATTTGGATGCCAGTGTTCGCCTCGACCTGCCCGCGTAGTCGGATTAATTACGTTAAGTTCCTCCCGCTGTCCGCCGCGGCTTCCAGATTATACAGGCGTTGGGAGTATTTGCTATCGCCAACGTCTGGAGAGCTCGTAAAGCACTTGGACAAGGATGTTGGAAAATGACTTTTGCACACTGTCACTCGGATGTGAGCGTGTCACCAGTACATAGCTGGACTCGCATAGCGGAGAATTTTGTCATGACTTGGACCCTTAACAAGCTCAAGCCAGTGCTCATCATTACACACGCACGAAAATGCCCTTAAAAATGTAAAACCGTTGGCTCTACATGCACTTTTCGGACAAATGCTCATCACGCCGACGTTCGGCTCTTGGTTTGAGGAGCGGAAGTGGCGGAACTGTAATCGAATCCTTTTGCGCTAAAACGCGTTGAGTTTGATCCTTCAGTCGGTTTCTCTCAATCAGTTTGAAAAAGAGGCTCTGTGCACTATTGATGTTCTCCTGTTCACTTTATCTATAAGTAACTATAGTGTAGCATCGACTTGTAAATATTGTAAGATGTGTCCTTTGTGATTAATTCCCCTTCGTTTACATTCAGCGAGTCAATTTGAATGTGCCCCCCCCCCGCCCCCGACCCCAGCGTGTCTCGGCCGGTACTGTTGAAAGTAGTCGGAAGTTGTGGATAAGCTTTTGTAATGTTATAAGCTGTTTAATATCTTGTTTTGTTTTTATCAACAAACAAAAAAAAAGTAAGCACCTTAGTGTAACCTCTGTCTTTGCTAAGCCCCGCCCCGGCTCCGCGTGCTCATACGGCGGCAGGTGCCGTGATGAAACGGTTGAGGGCCGCGTCACTGTTGGGCTGTGATTTGGTGAGGGTACGTTCCCGCTTCTCGTCTCTCGTGTTTTCTTCTTCTTTGATTTGCTGCTTTTGTACGACGGGGCCCAGTGTGAAACTGCCCCTTTTTTTTTTTTTTTTAAAAAGAGAGAGATTATGGAGACGTTGACCTATTTCACTTTGTATTGAATATACTCCAGGTCTTACGAGACAGTCACAGCTACCAGAGATGAGGCAAGCCTGTACCCAAGGGCGTAGGAACCGGGGGGGTGGGGGGGGACAAGTCCCCCTCAATGTGGGGGGGGGAGGCAAAAAAGTCCTCCCCCCAATAAACAAGAACATCCACGACTAGATATATGCATAGATATAGTATGTAATATTGGACATATGCTCCCTGTATGTGCCAGCATTCATGTCATTCCCATCCCACAGTATGTAAAAGTCAGTGATGTACGGATGTCTAGGCTTTACGTTTTTGTCTCAAATAGCTCAAAAATGGTTAATTTAGCTGCCAAAATTAATAATAATAATAATAATCTTCCAGGTGAGGCCTTGTTATATGGTCATGAAATGTGTTTTTCTTTGCTGAAAACTGTTATAAAATGGCAGTTTAAAACCATTTTTTTAAAAATTTTCCGGGGGAGCATGTCCTTGGACCCCCCTACAGGATTTTGCCCCCCCCCATATAAAACTCTCCTATGCCCTTGTATGTACCCTCGATATCAAAATCAGATAGTTGCATAAATTTGAGACTGTTACTGCCAAAATGTTCCGCCTATTGCGGGTTTAATGTTGTTCTTGGTAGATGGGACAAGGCCCCCCCCCCATATGACTAAGGGACAGTCGCCCTCTTGTGGCAACTTGCCATACTGGCCTTCCGTAGAAAGAAGAGAAAAATGGACTCTGTCTTCCACCGATATTATGCTAATGCTTGCCAGCACAAGTTATCTTCATGGTGCCTCCATGAATATTATCAAAGCAGCCCCCGGCCCTCCTGAGATTAAAATCATAGGTAGAAGAAAAAAGAAGCTCAATCATAAAATATCGTCCTACTTGATCGACCGGGAAGCGCTAGCCCAAGAGACAATATTGAGATATTTTCCTCCTGTTTGGATCCAGTGTGATGTATTGTGATGTACATTTGCCTTACACACAGCAGAGTATATCTTAACAAGTCGTTTCGTTTAGTATTGAGTCCTATGATCTTATTCTGTTCACAAATTATGAAAAGAAATTCCGCCCATGACGTCAAGTAGCCGTGTCAGTCTTCTGGGGTGGTCTTCCTCATTTCAACAAGTTGGACTCCTCATTCTGGAAAACTCCTTAAAAAAGGGGGAACTCAACCCGAAGCAACTAGAGTCATCTCAGCCTTAAAGTGGCAGAGTCGCCCCCCCCCCGCTCCCTTGTTAACAGAAATAAGATTTTAAGACTGAATATGACATTATTTGTTAAGGTCGACGTTTTTGCAGTGTTCTTTGAGAGCTGGAGAGAAAATGCTATTGAAGAGAATGTTTCTGATGGCAGGCGGTGTTGGAGATGGAGATAGTAGGAGATGCTAAGCGAATATAGTAGTGGATACTACTGATATATGCACTTTGAACTATATTGCCATGCTAACCCGAGACGGGACGTGACCCCAGATGTACAGCGACCAAGAGATAGTACAGATTTGTAAATTCCCACGTGTCGTTTAGAATAAAGATGTAAAAAGTAAAAAATCACTGTGCGGCCTAAACAACTCCCAGGCATACCATTTTAAAAGTTCCCTGGGGATTTTGAAATCCATAAGAGATTTATTTCTCTTGATCATGCCTAGATTTAGTCTGTGGCCATGCTAGTGCAGCATGGTGGACCTTGGTTTGACCTACGCTTTGTTTCCCAAAGTAACTGTGCAGACCACTTTTCTATGGGGGCTAACTGTGAACTGTAGAAGGCTCGGCCGAGATTCAAGTGTGGATTACATTAGTGTTACTACAGGTATGACTACCTTGTAGTTTGCCGCCTTTTTTTAACAGGAATTTCACAACCTCAGTAGGCTACTTAAAGCTATAGCTTTGTCCAATGATGCTTTCATCACATTTAATCTTTCAAGAGGTTGAGTTGTTTTTGGATCGTTTCTGACTTGATTGACTTTAAAGTTTCTGTTTTGTTTTGGGGGGGGGGTTTCTACTAGAAAACATTGAGGAAAGTGTTGACAACAGTTGCCCAAGTGATTGACGCACAAAAACGAGTGGCTATTTTGGGCACTTTACAATTTAGTACATTTCACAGGGCCCGAATGAATTGCCTGGAACGGTGTGTCTCCGAGACGAGACCGGGTCACCTTTAAAAACAGAATTCGCATCGTTTCAATCCTCGTCGCGGGTTGCTCAGTGAGCAAGCCTCTCCTAAAGTTGGCAGCAAAGTGTGCGGGGCTCCCCCATGACATGGTCCAAGAGCGACTTGTAGACGAGTTGATGAGTCGTTATCGACTCGGCAGCCGAGTCACGGCGATATGAGACCTCCGTTTTAGTCTGGCTTTTTTCATCTGAGCGCACTGTTAAATGTGGCATTAAAGATGGCCTACTAACCGAGAAGGGAAATGTCACACAGACTTTTAAAGCGTCCTGTTCCCGAGGCAGGCAGTGTTTCTTATGTTGTTTTATAAATTGCCAAATTTTCCTTTTTGCGAGGCTAGCTAGCTGCCAAAGGAAGGCTTGTATTGAGACGAGGCTAAATTTGGACCGGCCCTTGTCCTTAAAGGAGGGCTCGACAGAGATGAAGTGGGGGCTCGCCCCACTATAATGAGCGCGCATTCTGCATCGTACCTGAACATAATGTCTGTCACAGGGGGAAACAGTGCCGATGGAAACGGCTCATGGGTTCGTTAAGACGAGCCGGTCTGTACTGGGGACCGGCCGGTAGACCCCGGGTTCGGCCGCTGCAGTGGCAGCGGTGTTAGCCAATAGGACTTCATACTGTGGCCTTCTTCAGTTCTGAAGGAAAGCGTTCAGAGTTTCAACCTTTTCTAGCTTGGAGTGACATGATTTAGTACTGCCCCGTGACGATGGCGGACAGAAAAGCATGTACATAAGGATTTTAAAAACCAACGTGTCCCTCTTTGAAGAGAGAACACGGATCCGTTTGTTTACTCGTCACGTTCGGAATGAAAGCGACGCCGCGGTTTTCACTACGCCCTTCATTAAGGGGGCGAACTAGAAGAGGTCATTTTGAAATCAACTTTGGAATTTAAAAAAAAAAGTAGCTGGTGATTTTTTTTGCACGACAGCGTTTAGTTAGACGTTCTGATCAACATGTGGGGCCTCGTGTATCAATCATTACTGTGGGCTAATTTGTGCGTACACACCCCTGGGAATTTTTAGCCCTGGATTTGTTTCAGAGACCAGTGTAGAACCTGGGTAACCCCTCAATTTAGACACCGACCGGCTAACACTGACGTCTTTGCAGGCCTGGGTGATGGCTTGTTGCAAGAGGTAGACAACGGATGTTAGGGAGGAAGGAATTACAGATAACCATCATGCTTTGCTGCTACCTGTCAGACAATCTTGAGGGCTAAAGAATCCCATGGGTGTGTACACACACATTTTCCCCATGGTACTGATTGATACTCGAGGCCCCTGGTTCGACAGTGACTCCCCCCCCCCCTTTTTTTTTTCGGGCTGAAGATGTGTGTTGACAGTAGATACCGATGCTGTAGTGTGTTCAGAGATGTGTTAGTATTATCCACACGCCCCCCTCACATCCTTCATCCCCGCCCATCTTCCATCTGTACTGAAGACATCATAACGTGTACTGTGTGAAGATTCTCTACTTTAAATTGTAAACACTATGTCTTAGTCAACTCTGGTGTACAAACAACATGTGTAGGCAGTAGTCGTCAACTATATAAACAAAATACTAAAATAATAAAAGGACAATAGTGTCTAGAGGTGCTAATAACATTAGACTGTATTTCCTGTCTTTTATTGTATTATTGACTAGTGTTTACTGTCTGTAACACAGGAGCGCGTAAAGAAATCATTTCAATATTAAACACTATAGATATATTATTGTAAACGTGGCCGTGTGCTGTGTTTTTGTCCACAGAAGTCGGAAGAATGAAGTAGCATTTTATGTGAATCCTGCCGATGATCGTGTCGCCCCCATCCAGCCGCAGTCAACGCGATGACTACGTCACCTTCTACCTGGAACGGCACGTTTGCGTGAATATTTGCAACGCCGTCCGCCCATCCGTCCGTTATCCGAACCCCGTATCCTACTCCGGGTCAGGGGGATGCTGGAGCCTGTCCCAGCAGTCATTGGGCGGCAAGCTGGGAGACGCCCTGGACAGGCCGCCACGCCGTCACAAGGCCGACACAGACACACACATAGGGACAATTTAGTACAGCCGATTCCCCAGACCTGCATGTCTTTGGACTGTGGGAGGAACCTGGAGCTCCTGGAGGAAACCCACGCAGACACGGGGAGAACATGCAAAGTCCACACAGAGGATGACCCGGGACGACCCCCAAGGTTGGACTACCCCGGGGCTCGAACTCAGGGCCTTCTTGCTGTGAGGTGACCGCGCTAACCACCGTGCCACAACATTTGCAATTTTTTTGGGGGTTTTTTGGACCCCCACCCTTTTCTCCCCCAGTTGTACTTGGCCAATTACCCCGCTCTTCCGAGCCATCCCGGTTGCTGCTCCACCCTCTCTGCCGATCCGGGGACAGCTACAGACTACCACATGCCTCCTCCCATACATGTGGAGTCGCCAGCCGCTACTTTTCACCTGACAGTGAGGAGTTTCACCAGGGGGACGTGGCGCATGAGAGGATCACGCTACTCCCCCCAGTTCCCCATCCCCATCCCCTCCAAACAGGCGCCCCAAATGACCAGAGGAGGCGCTAGTGCAGCGACCAGGACACACACCCACACCTGGCTTCCCACCTGCAGAAACGGCCAGTTGTGTCTGTAGGGATGCCGGAGGTGACGCGGGGATTCGAACCGGCGATCCCCATGTTATTAGGCAACAGAAGAGACTGCCACGCTACCTGGACGGCCCACTTGCAAGGTGTTGATGGTAAACTGGCACGGCCAACTTGTTATTGGGTGAATGGTCTCATTCGTCTCTATTCTACATTTCTCAGGCCTTTACATATGGCGCAAAAACTGGACCACAGGTTGTGGAGATTTCACAGAGTCATTTAGTCAAAAGCTTTAGAAACACAAATTACAACAACAAATATAAAAATTCAACCAATCAAGAATGAAAATCACCCGTTACACAACTGCAGTACTGTGTACTAGTATATCAAATCCGTTATGCTCCAGCTCACGGGGGAAAAAAGGGACCTCAAACATGCAATGCTGATTTTCCCAGAAGTCCACATCCGTCCGTCATCCTTGGATGTGTGATTGTATCCCATCAGCCGTGTAACCACTGAGCATGTTGGCAGCCATGTTTGGACTCCTATTAACCAGCGAGGACCCCGGTTAACCAGCATGGTTGAGAGGCCGAAGCTTCAGAAAGGAAGCGGGGGGTGGTGGTGGTGGGGGTGGCGGTCACATCTTGGTGAGCCGTAAGGTGTTCAGGCGGACCCCCAGAATAGTGGCCCCTGAGGCGTACTGGATCTCTTTGAGGATCCCGTTCCACTTCCTCTCAGCTTCATTATACCTGAAGAGGTCAACGGGTCGTTGTCATTGCACGAAACACTTGGCGAGGAGCCCCAAGACCACGCGGAGACGCAGAATGATAACCAATGGCCAAGACTCAGCGTTTTCGGGTTTTTCTTTTTCAAAACCATCCAGCGTGCCGAATTTCGCCACAAGAGGACACTGTTACATAACCTCACACGAACAGGAACAACTTTTGGCTCCGTGGAAACATAAAACCCGGGTGAAAACCTGGGTATTTTTCGGGGAAAATCGGTAAAAGCCGAAAACGCCGAGCCTTGCCAATGGCCTAAATAAATAAATAAATAAAGGTTGTTGAAAAACAACTTGGCTGATTTTGTGGGAGTCTGTGACCCGCTCTCACCTCCAGATGTCATTCATCTCTTTTGGTACCAGTTCATCGCTGTCCTCCACAGGCATCATGGCGAAGCCGCCCACGGCGTACAGCAGCCCCGCCACCGACACCAGGCTGACGGAGCTGCGCTCCTGAGGAAACTCGGTAAAGTCCGACCACCTGGGACACACACACACATTTCAGTTAGATAGAAGACACTTCAAGAAGACTCAAGTGGAATATGTCTTTCCCCCCTCCCCCCTTATTCTCCCCAGTTGTATCCGACCCCACTCTTCCGAGCCGTCCCGGTCGCCGCTCCATCCCCTCTTCCCATCCGGGCAGGGCTGCGGACTACCACATGCCTCCTCCCAGACATGTGGAGTCACCTGACAGTCAGGAGTTTCACCAGGGGGATGTAGCGGGTGGGAGGATCACGCTATTCCCTCCCAGTTCCCCCTCCCCCTCGAACAGGCGCCCCGACCGACCAGAGGAGGCGCTAGTGCAGCAACCAGGACACACACCCACAACCGGCTTCCCACCTGCAGACACGGCCAATTGTGTCTGTAGGGACGCCCGACCAAAGCGGAGGTAACACGGGGATTCGAACCGGTGATCCCCCATGTTGGTAGACGACGGAATAGACCACCGCGCCACCCGGACACCCAAGTGGAATATTTCTGTGGCCCACACACACACACACACACACAGCACTCCTTAAACAATGGGGAAAATCTCACTTGTTGGTCTCGATGTCGTAGACCTCCACCGTGTTTGTCAGGCCAGTGTCCTTGACTCCTGTCGCCACGTAGATCTTGTTCTTGTGTGCGGTGGCTCCAAACAGGGAGCGGGCACACTTCATGGGAGCTAGCTCCTTCCATTCAAAACACTTGGTGTCGTACGCACACATTCTGTTCAGGCACCTCCTTTGTGCAGAGGAGTGGCAGTGTTAGATGCAATGAGGTCACACTGCCGTTTCAGCACAAAATCTTGGTGGGATGAAAGCGTGAAGGGGAAATTGATGCCATAGACGGATGTCTGGTTGTCAGATTATTCATTCATTCACTGTCCCAAACCGCTTATCCTTACTCAGGGTCGCAGGGATGCTGGAGCCTATCCCAGCAGTCACTGGGCGGCAGGCGGGGAGACACCCTGGACAGGCCGCCAGGCCATCACAGGGCCAACACATTCAGACCTAGGGACAATGTAGTACAGCCGATTCACCTGACCTGCATGTACGGCCGATTCACCTGACCTACATGTGTTTAGACTGTGGGAGGAAACCGGAGCCCCCGGAGGAAACCCACACAGACACGGGGAGAACATGCAAACTCCACACAGAGGATGACCCGGGATGACCCCCAAGGTTGGACTAGCCCGGGGCTCGAACCCAGGACCTTCTAGCTGTGAGGCGACCGCGGTAACCACTGCGCCACCGTGCCGCCCTACAAAGGTCCCTGGCTAGAATCGAACCAGGGACGCCGTGGTCATGCGGCCTTCTCCATAACCATCCGGCTACCCAGCCTGCAGGCAGATTATTCACACTTACATTTATTATCTTCCCACTCCAACAACACTCACTTGTTGTCTTCCTTCCCCCCAATCACATAGACAACGTCATTATGGGACACAGTTGCGTGTCCGTAGACCGGGTAGGGAATAGGCTCCGACTCGCCCCATTTGAAAGACCTGTGAACGAGAAACCACATGGTACATCACCTCCGTCTCAGCGCGGACTGCATTGTTTGCCCTTGTCATGAAACTTGTAAAAGAGATGCGACCACATGACACATGACAGTATGTTCTCTGTCCATCAGCAGGCCATAGAAACTGGAAACTTTTAAAAGAGGGTCTCCGCTTTTCTTCAGGTCTCAGAATGCCTGCTGCACATGAAGCCCGTCGGCAATTCACCCTGAAAACTGGAACTCATCAAGTTTCCACATTAGCTGTTGTGTTCTCTTTGGATCACAATGACCCATTTTAAATAACTATTCACCATAAATATCATTAATTTGATCAATAAGTGAGATGAAGGTAAGATATATTGGATAATCCCCCCCTCCCCCTTCTTCTCCCCAATTGTATCTGGCCAATCACCCAACTCTTCCGAGCCATCCCGGTTGCTGCTCCACCCCTTCTGCCGATCCGGGGAGGGCTGCAGACTACCACATGCCTCCTCCGATACATGTGGAGTCACCAGCCACTTCTTTTCACCTGACAGTGAGGAGTTTCACCAGGGCGATGTAGCACGTGAGAGGGTCACGCTATTCACCCCAGTTCCCCCCTCCCGCCCGAACAGGCGCCCGACCGACCAGGGGAGGCGCTAGTGCAGCGACCAGGACACATACCCACATCCGGCTTCCCACCTGCAGACACAGCCAATCGTGTCTGTAGGGACGCCCGCCCAAGCCGGAGGTAACACGGGGATTCGAACCGGGATCCCCCTGTTGGTAGGCAATGGAATAGACCGCTACACTACCCGGACGCTCCCTATATTGGATATTTTTGAATAGATTTTTCAACTGTATTGCTGTAACATCCAAAGGTGGCCTAGGTCAACACGACAGGTGGGCAGTATATCCATTGTGAAGCACTGAACAGGACATGAGGGTTAAATTGAGCCTGTTGAGATCTGATTCATGGTTTAAAAACCTGCGGTACTCACTGTCTGTCATAGACCAGAACAGAATCCAGTGTGCGGTCCTGCTCCTTCAGCTCCTTGCCTCCCATCACAAAGATGGAGTTGTGGGCCTCGGCCAGCCCGAACAGAAAGCGGGGAGAGGGGATGGGAGGCATCCCAAGCCAGTCAGCACTGAATGGGTCATACTGGAAACAGGCAGGGGTCAAGTATGTGTGAAGAGAGAGGAGTTAACATGGAAAATACACCGAAAAAATAAACAGATATGGTGCATCCGGAAAGTATTCACACCCCTTCGCTTCCCCCACATTTTGTTATGTTACAGCCTTATTCCAAAATGGATTAAATTCCTTTTTTTCACTCATCAATCTACATACAATACCCCATAATGACAACGTGAAAAAGGTTTTGTAGAAATTTTTGCAAATTTATTAAAACTATAAAACTGAAATATTGCATGTACATAAGTATTCACACCCTTTACTCAGTACTTGGTTGAGGCACCCTTGGCAGCGATTACAGCCTCAAGTCTTCTTGGGTACGAAGCTACAAGCTTGGCACACCTATATTTGGGGTATTTCTCCCATTCTTCTCTGCAGATCCTCTCGAGCTCTGTAAGGTTAGATGGGGAGCGTCGCTGCACAGCTATTTTCAGGTCTTTCCAGAGATGTTCAATGGGGTTCAAGTCTGGGCTCTGGCTGGGCCACTCAAGGACATTCACAGACTTGTCCCGAAGCCACTCATTCGTTGTCTTGGCTGTGTGCTTAGGGTCGTTGTCATGCTGAAAGGTAAACCTTCGCCCCGGTCTGAGGTCCTGGGCGCTCTGGAGCAGGTTTTCATCAAGGATCTCTGTACTTTGCTCCATTCATCTTTCCCTCGATCCTGACTAGTCTCCCAGTTCCTGCCGCTGAAAAACATCCCCACAGCAGGATGCTGCCACCACCATGCTTCACTGTAGGGATGGTATTAGCAAGGTGATGAGAGGTGCCTGGTTTCCTCCAGATGTGACGTTTGGCATTCAGGCCAAAGAGTTCAATCTTGGTTTCATCAGACCAGAGAATCTGGTTTCTCATGGTCTGAGAGTCCTTTAGGTGCTTTCTGGCAAACTCCAAGCGGGCTGTCATGTGCCTTTTACTGAGCAGAGGCTTCCGTCTGGCCACTCTACCATAAAGGCCTGATTGGTGGAGTGCTGGCTGCAGAGATGGTTGTCCTTCTGGAAGGTTCTCCCATCACCACAGAGGAACGCTGGAGCTCTGTCAGAGTGACCATCGGGTTCTTGGTCACCTCCCTGACCAAGGCCCTTCTCCCCCGATTGCTCAGTTTGGCTGGGCGGCCAGCTCTAGGAAGAGTCCTGGTGGATCCAAACTTCTTCCATTTACAAATGATGGAGACCACTGTTCTCTTCGGGACCTTCAAAGCTGTAGAAATTTTTTTGTACCCTTCCCCAGACCTGTGCCTCGATACAATCCTGTCTTGGAGGTCCACAGACAATTCCTTTGACTTCATGGCTTGGTTTCTGCTCTGACATTCACTGTCAACAGTGGGACCTTATATAGACAGGTGTGTGCCTTTCCAAATCATGTCCGATCAATTGAATTTACTACAGGTGGACTCCAATCAAGATGTGGAAACATCTCAAGGATGATCAGTGGAAACAGGATGAACCTGAGCTCAATTTTGAGTGTCATGGCAAAGGGTGTGAATACTTATGTACATGAAATATTTCAGTTTTTTATTTTTAATACATTTTCAAAAATTTCTACAAAGCCTTTGTCACTTTGTCATTATGGGGTATTGTGTGTAGATTGATGAGAAAAAAAAGGAATTTAATCAATTTTGGAATAAGGCTGTAACATAACAAAATGTGGGGAAAGTGAAGGGGTGTGAATACTTTCCGGATGCACTGTACATTCAAACACATTCACATGCACAAATTAATCTCTGCAAACTTGGGGGGGGGGGTCATGTGAAATCAGTGTTGCATCAACACAGTTTATCTGATTTTAAGAAAATCACATCTGAAGTTCAAGTAAATTTGTACCGTGTCACCTTACTAGTCATTTTAGGGGCTGTCCATTCTAGGGACTATTTCTTGAAAACTTTACATGGTCCAACTCTTACCTGTAGGAAGTACGAACTCAGTGGGTCATCTTTGTTCTCTTCGTCGAAGAATAACCCCCCTGCCACAAAGATCTGGTTCTCCTTGGTGGCCAGGCTGGCGTGGTTCTTGGGAATCTGTGTAGAGAGCGAGGCCACATAGCAGTCGTTGTTTGCGGGGTCGTAGGCCACAGCACCTGTGTCATTCACCATCAATATCAAGTTCCTGAGGAACATGCCGAATCGCAGGTTATCATTCAGGATCCCCGGAAGAAGAGCTTCCCCTTCCTCCTCCTCCTCCTTCTCTCCATTTTCTTCCGCTCCGCCATCCCCCTTCTCTGTGCTTTTGTCCTTCTTGCTTCTGGCTGTTTTCACCACTGGCAGTTTCCCAGCGTGAGCGTCTCTGACCAGCTGCAGTTTTTTCTCAATCTCAGGGTCAGACTTCATCAGTTCATGTCTTTCCACCTTCTCGTTAAGGTATTCCTCGGTGACCAGACGCAGACGAATGCAGTCCAGCAGGCCTGGCAGCTCCTTCTTTCTGTTCTCTACGTCTTTGGACACCCAGCCCATCAAAGCCTCAAACACCATCTCCTCCGTCTCGACATTCAGGGCGTCTGATGTCAAGATGGCTGCCAGCTCACTAGTGCCCAGCTGAAGGAAGTCTTCATCTCTGGCAATGAGTTGAAAGCGCTCGCAGGCGTAGTTGCGGGCAGAGACAGCCAGCCTGGGGCAGTCCAGCATCAGCCCCAGCCTGAAGATGGCCAGACAGTTGCTAAGGCTCAGTCGTTTCTGGAGGAAAGAGACACAGACAGTGAAGATAGAGGGGATCTGAAACATGTTGGCCACAGCAAAGATGTCCTGCACGTTCTGCTCATTGACATTAATGTTGGAGGTGTACAGGTACTTAAGGATCAGGCCCATGACACCTGGCTCCACATCCTCCAAGACGATCTCCCTCTTTTTGCTCTCCTCCAGGTCAGACAGAAAGATGGCACGGAAATAGGAGCTGCAGGCACACAAGACCAGCCGGTGGCAGGGGAACTCCTTCCCTCCAATCTTCAGCACACAGTCGACCAACTTGTCGTTCTCCAGCAGGTCGTACAAGCCGTCCTGGAGCAGCGTCTGTTGGTACATCCTTGGCTCATCCATAGGGTTTATGGGTACAGCCATGGTTCCTGGCAGGTGGAAGCACCGTAGTCACAAGACAAGGTTCAGTGAGCCCTCCGGAGGAGTTGGAAGAGCAAACAAAAAGTAGTTCTTTCTGTTGTGTTGCTGTAAACCTTCTCTCTTCAGCCGTGTACAGGTTCTTTGGCAGACTACCCTGGAAAGAGGAGGCAGACAGTCAGTCTGCTATTAACCCACACAAGCTGAACACCAGGGCAGCCCACTTCCTCAGCTGTCCCGACCCTTCAACCCAGCTCCAACTGGTAGGTTATTTATAGCCGGGGATCTCAGTATAGAGCTGCGGAATCCATTCTGGAACATGCGAAACACAATATCCACCCCGTTACTACCTTTCCCATCCCACGTCACCTGCCCCCCCAAAATCTCAGCCAACCGCAGACAGCTGACACTTTGCTTCATGGGAAATGCGTCCAATCCTTCCCAAGGCATGTGGGGCTCTCCTCAATTTAGGATGGCGCCCCCTTGCTGTCTCTTGCGGAGGCGGCGTCATACTAACGTGAAAACGTTTCTCGTTCCTCCAATTTCCAAATGCTCTTCTTGCGTTGCCAGTGATTTCAGATTGTCCTCGCAGCGTCTCAACAACTTATTTGTTTGCCCTATATTCAGCACCAGATGACTATTTTAACAGCTGCACGCTATTACAGCAGTGTGAAAACACTGAATAGGAATTTAGGTTTGTAAACTGTTCATGTAAGTCTACAAATATACCTCCTATACCTAATATACAAATATAACTACAAATATAATACCTCACAACAGCTTGCCTTTAATGACCGGACTGACATGGTCATATTTATAGACAATGACAAGCCCCTCTCCCTCCTCTTCTGCAGCTGCAGTGTCCTAGGGTGTGAGTTCAGCCACTCTTTATAAAGATTGTTTTTTTCTTCTTTAATAACTCTTGCAGTTCAGTTTGCATGAAGAGCAACGGCTGATAAAGTGGTAACAGAGGCTTGATTCATTTCAGACTGAGGAGATTTTTACATTTCTATTTATTACTATAGCAGTGGCACACAGTTCGGGGGTCATTTTACATAAAACACAACCATCGAGGCACATTAAATCAACCAGCAGTGCAGCAGACCACAGTATTTGGGTGCACAGTGCAACGTATTTCACATCAAAAATAAGTGTGTGCTTCATAAATGTCTCCTTTTCTTAATGTTAAAATGCACTTAAAATGGTTTTCAGGTTCACACACAGTTAAGGCACTTTTTACGAGATTAGCAGAAAGGCTGTCCATTTATAATGTGTGACAACATGGAAGCTGGTGAGAAGAATAAGACGAGTCTGTGCACATTTCTTACTGCTAGACTGTATTGATCCTTCCTCCCAACACCCTGATGTTAAGAGGAAGTGTCACCAATAAGAATGACATTGAATACTGTTGACCGTTGTCATTGCCTTCTTATGAGACTGGTATAGAAAACACTATGACTCAAACAGACACGGTGGGCTTGGCCAGTTTGGATTTCGACGGACATCCTGACATCCAGTCTCTACTCAGCTTTTTCCTTGCCGGGCTCTACAACCGGCTGAGCAGCAGCGGGAGAGGCGGCAGCAGGGGCGGTTGGGGGCGCAGGTGGCGGGATAGGATCAGGGTCGTCTATCAGGGCCTGCCTCCTCTCCCTCTCTTTTATGACTTGAATCAAGCAGTAGGTCACAAACATGACCATGATGGTGGTGACAGGGAATCCTGGGAGAGAAAGCACACAATGAACTTATTACCAGCAATCAGAATATCGGAATCCCCCCCCTTCCTTTTCTCCCCAGTTGTTTCCAGCCAATTACCCCACTCTTCCGAGCCCCCCCGGTCGCTGCTCCACCCCCTCTGATGCTCCGGGGAGGGCTGCAGACTACCACATGCCTCCTCTGATACATGTGGAGTCGCCAGCCGCTTGTTTTCACCTGACAGTGAGGAGTTTCACCAGGGGGGCGTAGCGCATGGGAGGATCACACTATTTCCCCCAGTTCTCCCTCCCCCCTGAACAGGTCGGACCAGAGGAGGCGCTAGTGCAGCGACCAGGACACATACCGACATCCGGCTTCCCACCCGCAGACACGGCCAATTGTGCCTGTAGGGATGCCTGACCCAGCTGGAGGTAACATGGGGATTCGAACCAGCGATCCCCATGTTGGTAGGCGACGGAATAGACCGCCACGTTACCCGGACGCCATCAGAATTTTTACCTTCTCCAAAATTGCAAAAATAAAAACCTTACCTTTGAGAAGCAGTCGTTTGGCTACGAGCTTGGCGAAGTCCAAACTGTTCAAGGCTAAAATGTTGTACAGCACGATGGTCCAGAAGTTGAAAGTGTTGAAGGCCGCTCTGATTCGGCGTGACGTTCCCTCCGACATCGACATCTGTTGGGGCCGTAAACAGATAGTCACTGAACAAAGAAAAGCTCATCACGGCGATACCCTTACTCTGACGCGTGATGACAACCTGGAAAAACCAACCTCCAAAGAAGCGAACGGCTCCATGGAGAAAAACTTGGCGGTCCACAGCTCAAAGTTGAGGCCGAAGCAGTTGCAGAAAGCCCAAATCAGCACCACCTCACAGGGACCCAGCCAGAGGATTGTCACGCCAAATGTGCACAGTGTCGCCACCAGCTCCTGCAGCACATTGTCGTGCTTCCCACCGAGGTAGTCGTACACGTACCTGCAGATAACAATCCATCTCACGTCTCTTCGATGATCTCAGTCACATTCTTGTCCACTAAAAAGCCTCAATGTCACTTAAAGGGACCAAAACTCATTACAGTTCAGTTGTTCTGTGACACTTACTTGCATAGCCAATCGTTAATTCCTCTATCAAAGTGGCTGCAGAGGGGAGACAAAGTTAGAGACAGTTTTAGTTTCACAGAGGCAGTTCCTGCCGACGACTTGTAAATCCCGTTCACTTGAACTGCGACGCTAACTCACGTCTCAGCAAACACGTAGAGCATGGTGATACATTTTGGGGGCTTGGGTGGGTCCAGATGATCCAACCTGGACACCGTGTTGATGACCCCGAACATGACGGCGGCCTTCACCCAGTCGTACACCAGGTTGGAGTACGCCAGACCCACTGAAAGATGCAGCGAGACCGGGGAGCTGAGGTCAGTTGGCCTTCATTCAATCAGATCAAACTTTATAGTCATCGGAAAATGTCAGCGATATGAATCTATTTGAACTCCATAGAAAAAAATAATTTGATGCACTTTTTCTGGTATCCATCAACAGGAAGGTCACAGTGCAGGGCCGGCTGCAAAACAACTCAACTGGAGCTAGTCTGGTGTCAGGGTTTTTGCTCATGGATGCTTCAGTTGGCGTTTGCCGAGTTGACCCTACAGTAGGTTTCCTGATTGAAAGCCTCCACTGTGTACCAGACCTACTTTCAGTGTGGCTGCTACACCTTTGCTCTCATCTAGCTCAGAATATATCCATCCAACTATAGCCCACCTTTACCTCCAACTGTTAAATTTATCATCCATCCATTATCCAAACCACTTATCCTGCTCTCAGGGTGGCGGGGATGCTGGAGCCTATCCCAGCAGTCACTGGGCAGCGGGCGGGGAGACACCCTGGACAGGCCGCCAGGCCATCACAGGGCCAACACACACACATTCACACCTAGGGACAATTTAGTACGGCCGAGTCACCTGATCTGCATGTCTTCGGATTGTGGGAGGAAACCGGAGCCCCCGGAGGAAACCCACGCCGACACGGGGAGAACATGCAAACTCCACACAGAGGACGACCCACAAGGTTGGACTACCCCGGGGCTCGAACCCAGGACCTTCTTGCTGTGAGGTGACCGCGCTAACCACTGCGCCGCCACTTTTAGATCAAACTGTTAAATTTATTATGACGTAACTGTATATTTCCCAACTTTAACTGTCTAAGATACACAACACAACTTGTGTGGGAATACATTTAATGGTTTAGGTTTAGTAATGGCTATTTAGACTAAGATTTAGGCATGCTTAGGTGTGCCATCTAGGCTCAACAAGGGCTAATTTTGGGTGAAAAGTTCAAGTCTAGTAGACATGTAAATCTTAGTCCACATAACCACTACTAAAATAAGAGCAACTGGAAGTATTCAAGCACATGAACTTACACTGAGTATCTTCTAGTGCCAATAGTTGTTGACTGTTTGGAAAGAAATCCACTCTCTAAACTGACTGAAAAGTGCTGAACATGAATTAAGCGCACCTCTGAATTACACACAGGTCGACAACCACTCCAGGTTTCTCAGCAGAAAAACAAAAAATCAGGGGAACATTTAACTGGATCATGTTGACCTGTGTTTTAAGGTAACAACCTCGATGGCCCAACAAACAATCGTTAAATAATCTATTTATCCACCATTTACAAGGCTGAGATGGCTACGGTGGGACGTTCATGGGTATCGAACAGACCTACGGCCCAGTCGGAGAGGTGCTTCAGCAGCTTCATGTCAGTGGGGATGGTCAGGATGTACATGAAGTGGAAGAGGACGTCCACCAGGACGATGGCGCCCAGGTGAATCAGGCCCTGCAGGCCGATATCCCACATTTCCCGGTCCTTCCTGCTCAGGTCCGACTTGTTGGCCTGCAGGAGGCAGCAGATACAAGAAAATCAAGTGAGCTGCTCTGTGCCCCACACACACACACACACACACAGTAAGAAGTGCTTCTGCAGGGACCGCCAGACTAGATGCTGCAGTGTAGTACTCGAGAAGAACCCAAAGGGATCTCTGCCCTAGCCCGCTTTTTGTGGATATAAGCAATTAAGTTTGCAAGGCTTCATCACTGCTGAAAAGATACACGTCTTTCATTTGAGTCTATAGTTCTGGTGGCATACTGCTGGACACAGTGGTCACCGCAGCAATGAATAACCACCCCCTCCACCTTTTCTGCTACTCTTGTAAGAAGTATTTGAAGGCCAAAATTACCACGGCCCCAAAAGTCCAAAACACAACATTGTGCAATTAGATCATGATTGTCCCTGCTTCAGATGCTGAATGTATAGAAATCTCTCGTTTACAAATCATTCGTGTGTGTTTACATAATATCTCATTATTATAAGGCATTATTATTTTTATAATTATCATTGATATTATTATTATCATTATTATTATAAGGGATCCGAGTATCCATCCAGCCATTATCCAAACCGCTTATCCTACACAGGGTCGCAGGGATGCTGGAGCCTAGCCCAGCAGCCATTGGGCGGCAGGCGGGGAGACACCCTGGACAGGCTGCCAGGCCATCACACAGGGCCCACACAATCTAGTATGGCCGGTTCACCTGACCTGCATGTCTTTGGACTGCGGGAGGAAACCGGAGCACCCGGAGGAAACCCACGCAGACACGGGGAGAACATGCAAACTCCACACAGAGGACGACCCCGGGATGACTCCCGAGGTTTGAACTACAGTAAAACCACACAGCCCCACAACGTACCTGAACATAGAATTTATCGAAGGTCATGATTGGCCCAAAGTAGAAGAAGGGGAGGTAGAAGTTGTACTTGAGTAGCTCCATGATGCTGTAGTTTCCGTCCTTCCTCTCACAGTTCTCCAGTGCAAAGCTCATACAGCGCATTATGGTGAACCCACAGCCTCCGTAGAAGAGGACATGGCGCAGCTCGTAGTCGCCCTCCACAAAGTCGGCCTTAAAAGGAAAGGAGAGATGGGTACACAAGGTATGGATATATATTCATATATATACATATACAACCCCAAGTTGGGGCAGTATGGAAAATGCCAATAAAAACAAAACGTTGACTTGTATTCAAACAAAAACGGTGTAAAGACCAGGTATTTCCTGTTTTACCCTATCAACCGAGATGTTTTTTGAAGATATAAATTTATTCTGAAACCGATGCCAGCAACGTGTTCCACCAAAAGTTGGGACGGGGCAGGTTAGAAGTAATAACGATGTGACAAGCTGAAAAAAACAAGGTGATGTGAAGCAGGTGAGGCGGCCATGTTGTAGTGTATAAAGGAGCCTCCAAAAAAGGCCTGGCCCTTCAAGAGCAAGGACGGGTCGAGGCTCGCCATTTCACTAACGGGTGGGTCAGCGAATAATCCAGCACTTTGAGAACAATGTTCCCCAAGGACAAGATCAGTAGGATTTTGGACATTTCACCCTCTACTGTGCACAACATAATTAAAGGATTCGGGCAGCCGGGTGCCATGGCGATCTATTCCATTGCTAGCCAACACGGGGATCGCCGGTTCAAATCCCCGTGTTACCTCCGGCTTGGTCCCTACAGACACAGTTGGCCATGTCTGTGGGTGGGAAGCCGTATGTGGGTCTGTGTCCTAGTCACTGTACTAGCACCTCCTCTGGTCGGTCGGGGCAGGGAGGGGGGGGGGCAGTGTGATCCTCCCACGTGCTACATCCCCCTTGTGAAACTCTTCACTTTCAGGTGAAAAGAAGTTAAACTCCTCACTGTCAGGTGAAAAGAAGTGAAACTCCTCACTGTCAGGTGAAAAGAAGTGAAACTCCACACTGTCAGGTGAAAAGAAGTGAAACTCCTCACTTTCAGGTGAAAAGAAGTGAAACTCTTCACTGTCAGGTGAAAAGAAGTGAAACTCCACACTGTCAGGTGAAAAGAAGTGAAACTCCTCACTGTCAGGTGAAAAGAAGTGAAACTCTTCACTGTCAGGTGAAAAGAAGTGAAACTCCTCACTGTCAGGTGAAAAGAAGTGAAACTCTTCACTGTCAGGTGAAAACAAGTGAAACGCCACACTGTCAGGTGAAAAGAAGTGAAACTCCTCACTGTCAGGTGAAAAGAAGTGAAACTCTTCACTGTCAGGTGAAAAGAAGTGAAACTCCACACTGTCAGGTGAAAAGAAGTGAAACTCCTCACTGTCAGGTGAAAAGAAGTGAAACTCTTCACTGTCAGGTGAAAAGAAGTGAAACTCCACACTGTCAGGTGAAAAGAAGTGAAACTCCTAACTGTCAGGTGAAAAGAAGTGAAACTCCACACTGTCAGGTGAAAAGAAGTGAAACTCCTCACTTTCAGGTGAAAAGAAGTGAAACTCTTCACTGTCAGGTGAAAAGAAGTGAAACTCCACACTGTCAGGTGAAAAGAAGTGAAACTCCTAACTGTCAGGTGAAAAGAAGTGAAACTCCACACTGTCAGGTGAAAAGAAGTGAAACTCCTCACTGTCAGGTGAAAAGAAGTGAAACTCCACACTGTCAGGTGAAAAGAAGTGAAACTCCACACTGTCAGGTGAAAAGAAGTGAAACTCCTCACTGTCAGGTGAAAAGAAGTGAAACTCCACACTGTCAGGTGAAAAGAAGTGAAACTCCTCACTGTCAGGTGAAAAGAAGTGAAACTCCACACTGTCAGGTGAAAAGAAGTGAAACTCCTCACTGTCAGGTGAAAAGAAGTGAAACTCTTCACTGTCAGGTGAAAAGAAGTGAAACTCCACACTGTCAGGGGAAAATAAGTGAAACTCCTCACTGTCAGGTGAAAAGAAGTGAAACTCCTCACTGTCAGGTGAAAAGAAGTGAAACTCTTCACCGTCAGGTGAAAAGAAGTGAAACTCCTCACTGTCAAGTGAAAAGAAGTGAAACTCTTCACTTTCAGGTGAAAAGAATTGAAACTCTTCACTGTCAGGTGAAAAGAAGTGAAACTCCGCACTGTCAGGTGAAAAGAAGTGAAACTCTTCACTGTCAGGTGAAAAGAAGTGAAACTCTTCACTGTCAGGTGAAAAGAAGTGAAACTCCACACTGTCAGGTGAAAAGAAGTGAAACTCTTCACTGTCAGGTGAAAAGAAGTTAAACTCCTCACTGTCAGGTGAAAAGAAGTGAAACTCTTCACTGTCAGGTGAAAAGAAGTGAAACTCCACACTGTCAGGTGAAAAGAAGTGAAACTCTTCACTGTCAGGTGAAAAGAAGTGAAACTCCTCACTGTCAGGTGAAAAGAAGTGAAACTCTTTACTGTCAGGTGAAAAGAAGTGAAACTCCCCACTGTCAGGTGAAAAGAAGTGAAACTCTTCCCTGTCAGGTGAAAAGAAGTGAAACTCCACACTGTCAGGTGAAAAGAAGCGGCTGGCGACTCCACATGTATCGGAGGAGGCGTGTCTACAGCCCTCCCCGGATCGGCAGAGGGGGTGGAGCAGAGATCGGGACGGCTCGGAAGAGTGGGGTAATTGGTCGGATACAACTGGGGAGAAAAAAGGGGGGGGTTTCAAAAAAGAAAAGAAAGATTCAATAAATCCGGTGAAATCTGTGTGTGAAGGGCAAGGCTGACAGCCACTTCTGAATGTGCGTGACCTCTGTTCCCTCGCCGTCTTAAAAACCGCCATGCGTGTGTCATGGGTATCATGTCACGGGCTCAGGATTCAGGAATACTTCAGTAAACCTGTCAGTCAACACCATTCGCCGCTGCATCCAGAGATACGAGTCAAGGCTTTACTATGCAAAGCAGAAGCCGTCCATCAGCGCTGTCCAGAGGTGCAGCCGCCTTGTCTGGGCTTGGTCTCATCCGACTGGAAAGCAGCACAGTGGAATCGTGTTTTGTGGTCCGATGAGTCAACATTTCAGATAGTTTTTTGGGGGGAAAAAAAACACTCGTCGTGTTCTCCAGGCCAAAGAGGATAAGCACCATCCAAGCGGTGATCAACGTCAGGCCTAAAAGCCAGCGTCTGCCTGGTATGGGGGTGTGGCACAAATGCTGCCATCCAGATGCTGTCCTTTTCCAGGGACATCCCTGCATTTTCCAGCAGCACACCGCCAAACCGTATACTGCCCGGATTACAAGTGCATGGCTTCCTAAGCAGAGAGTGCAGGTGCTAGATCGGCCTGCCTGCAGTCCTGACCCGTCTCCGATTACGTGTGGCGCATTATGAAGCGCAAAATATGGCAACGAAGGCCCCATGTAATTGCACACGTAAAGACCTGCATAATGGATGAATGGGGGGAAATTCTGCTTGCTAAACTTAACCAACTGGTGTCTTCAGCAGGGCCGCCTATAAGGGGGTGAAAAGGGGGGTAGCTTTCTGGGGCCCAGCTGCTGGGGGGGGCCCATGGAGGCCAGCAATAATCATGTTCATCCTAAATATAAGCAATGATATTGGCAATAGCTGCCACCGACTGTGAACTGGCTAAACAGGTTGACTTTAAAGACATTATAAAGGACTTTACATCCAGTAAGACAAGGAAGATGGCGGTATAAGAGGAAAAGATGAAGCCATAAGGTAAGAAATTCCATTTTCTACTAAGAAATATGTGGCGTAAGTGTAGCAGATCTTTGTTGACCTTGGCGAGTGTGCCCATGTAGCCACCGTTATCGAGTAAGTCTCTCTCAGTTTACGTCTATGTGTTTAGTAGGAGAGAGAGAGTATGCGTTGATATGAGTAAAGCAGTTTTTTTTGGGGGGGGGGCGGCATTCACCGGACCTTTTCAGGGGCCCAGCCATTTCTGTGGGCGGGCCTGGTCTTCAGTGTTCAAACGCTTAGTAAGTGTTATTAAAAGAAATTATGATGTTACACAGTGGTACACACCCGACTGCCCCAACTTCTGATATTGTAGTCAGATTTGAAATGGGTGGCTATTTAAAAAAAAATTCACAAGGTAAAATATCAAACAATTAATATGTTGTAGTGATTTCAATATAGTACAGGGTGAACAGAATTTACAAATGACTCCTTTTTCATTTTATTAACATTTTCCATACTGTCCCAAATTTTTTGGTGTTGGGGTTGAATATCATGGCCATATTGTTATGTATTTGTCTCTCTCCCCCTTAGTGACAACCCACAGATCCACCCACTTGGAGGAACTGTCAGGTGGGTTGACAGCACCTTAAACTAGTTCCTAGTCAGCCAGCTTCTCACTATATAAATGTACTTATTATTATTATAAAACCCAGGAAAAAGTGTTCAAGGTGAGTCATCATCATCGGCAGTCACTCGGGGTCGAGTATGACCGTCCTCCCTCTGGGTCCCTCAGGTGGGCGTAGAGGCCAATCCTGGCTGGAGCCACATAATGGGAGGACACCTATGTGTGACAGCTTTTTACATGGAGGGCTGATGCGCCTGCAGCCACCACACGGTCCTTGGCAGGGGGTGGCCAGAGTCCAACGGCATGGAGAACCAAGACGATTGGGGACCACCCTCTGTTGCAGCCTTCATCCACCTTTGACCTGGAGACATCTTCCACCAGTTCCGCCGTTGAGGTCTTTGTTGGATCACGCTTCATCTGGAACCTCCCCCTTGACCTGTCCGCCTTGAGAGACCCTACCAGGAGCCAAGCTCCGGGCGGCACAGCTCTTGGGATCATTGGTACACACAAGCTTCTCCACCACGACAAGGTGGCGATCCAGGGGAAGTAAAGGTGAGTGATGGCTGCAGGGCGACTGACTCTTAGTTTGTGGTACTTGTGCAGTCTGCTCATCACCTGGTTGAAATACTTTTTAAGAACTGTATCTGCTCTCTGGCTGAACTGACAGTTTGCATCGTGGACTTTCATCCTTGGTGTTTCTACGTTTAAAGAGAAAGTGGACCCTGCTGTTGGACATTTTGAAGCACTGTAAGGTTGAGCTGATGGTTCCCTTCTTCCCTCTTTCTTCTCCGTTTGTGGTGAGATTGAGAGTACAGAACTCTGCTGTGTTTTTCATAAGACTAGTTCCCCCCCTCCTCCCCCTCCCCCCCATTCTTGGCACTGTAAGCATTTCTGTTTGTTTTGGCCACCACAGAGGCCTTTTCATGTTTTTTTTTAGTGTTGGTTTTTACAATCCTGTTTCTGGTTAATTTTTACAGGCATCGTTTCAATGTCATCCCCCTCGCCCCGCTGGGGGTCGTAACAGGGGCACAGCCTCCCAAACTTGCGACTGCTGCAGAAATCTCCGAGACTTTGGCTCTACCAGCCATTAATTCAGCTGTTAGGAAATGTGTTGCCAGCGAAAGCTACCTGCCAGGACACGAAGGGCTCACACTTGAAGGTAGCCAGGGTGGCGAGGCCGGTGACGAAGCAAAGCCAGCGCAGCTTGACCAGCGAGATGCTGTAGAGCAGGATACAGTGGGACAGCATGAGGGTGACGTAGGTCCAGCCCATACTGGTCCATACGGCCAGCAGCCCGTACGCCATGTACACCAGGGACCTGTGCTGTGATGGACAAACACTCACTATCAGGTGGATACGAAGGCCCCCTGATGGGAACAATAAAGTATACAAATGTCACCCATGGATTTAACTTAACAAAGGCTGCAGGTAATATTTGATGCAATAGTTTCAAAATTCATCTGTTGGACTGGTTTAGGGGATGTGGATGCGGTAATGTGGTAATCAGTTTTGTTTTGTTCTTTGTTCTTGGCCAATTACCCCACTCTTCCGAGCCGTCCCGGTCGCTGCTCCACCCCCTCTGCCGATCCGGGGAGGGCTGCAGACTACCACACGCCTCCTGCCATACATGTGGAGTCGCCAGCCGCTTCTTTTCACCTGACAGTGAGGAGTTTCACCAGGGGGATGTAGCACGTGGGAGGGTCATGCTATTCCCCCCAGTTCCCCTGAACAGGCGCCCCGACCGACCAGAGGAGGCGCTAGTGCAGCGACCAGGACACATACCCACATCCGGCTTCCCACCCACAGACACAGCCAGTTGTGTCTGTGGGGACGCCCGACCAAGCCGGAGCGGTAAC
>NC_079229.1:7906361-7978861 GCF_029633865.1 Lampris incognitus
TCCACTGCATGGGTGAATCCGCTGCATGAGTGAACCCGCTGCATGGGTGAATCCGCTGCATGGGTGAACCCACTGCATGGGTGAACCCACTGCATGGGTGAATCCGCTGCATGAGTGAACCCGCTGCATGAGTGAATCCACTGCATGGGTGAATCCGCTGCATGAGTGAACCCGCTGCATGAGTGAATCCACTGCATGGGTGAATCCGCTGCATGAGTGAACCCGCTGCATGAGTGAATCCGCTGCATGGGTGAATCCGCTGCATGGGTGAATCCGCTGCATGAGTGAATCCGCTGCATGGGCGGATCCGCTGCATGAGTGAACCCGCTGCATGGGCGGATCCGCTGCACGAGTGAATCCGCTGCATGAGTGAATCCACTGCATGGGTGAACCCGCTGCATGGGTGAACCCGCTGCATGGCTTCGTGCTCACACCATCCTTTACCTGCTCTCCGCACAGAAACACATCGGAACGACCTCAGTCGACGCTGCGTTGAGCACAATAAGCGAAATAAAAGCCTTTCCCTCTGTGTTGTGTCTCCCCCGCAGCGTTTGACTGACAGGCTGAAATGCCGCGCGGTCACGCGCCGGTTTGTCCTCCGCAACACCTGTTGCGATACTGACCTTGAGCGCAGCAAAACTATCAAGTCTTCTTCCTCTTCTCTTCGCACCCTTCAGAATGGAAAGAAGTTATTCATTTGTTGTTAAAAAAACAAAAACAAAACCGAACTTGGCAAAAACAAAAACAAAACAAAACGACAAAGCGGCGGGTGCCACTGCCTCCCTGTGAGGGGAGCTGAACGCTGAAAGGTGAGTGGAGCGTTTATTTATACTTACACCATTAACACGGAGGGGCGGGGCTAAGCACACTGTCAGATAGATAGATAGACAGACAGACAGACAGATAGATAGCTAGACAGACAGACAGACAGACAGACAGACAGACAGATAGATAGATAGATAGATAGATAGATAGATAGATAGATAGATAGACAGATAGATAGATAACATCATGAAAATATAAAACAATAAAAACACAGCTAATGTGAGCACATACAAATCAACGGCCATATACATCTAAATCAAATCAAACATTGGGCTACATGTTACTACAGTAATACTACAGTAATACTACAATAATATATGAACGAACAGACAGAGCACGATAAAGCTGTACTACAGTAACACATCGGAACTTGAACAGAGACATCAAGCAACAAATCAGACACTGCACACATGTAAAGAGACCGACCCCGTTTACACTTGGTTTTAAAATGTGCTTTTGCGATCGGATCACAAGTGGGCGGCGCTGAATACGAGTGTAAACGACCACAGAAACGTTCTGTGAACCGGTTACTCAAACCACTTGCCGAGGTGGTCTGGGACGCATTTGGCCACATATCTTTTGTAGTGTAAATGCTATAATGCGTCCTGATGCGTCCCTGACAAGGACCTAACAGGAAATCTTCTTCTTCTTCTTCTTCGGAGTAACGAAATCTGATCACGTGGTCAGCAGGACGCATTTGGAGACGCATGACAGACACGGGTGTAAACGGCGACGTGTCTCGCCGTCCACTTGTGATCCGATCGCCCAAAACGCATTTTAAAACCAAGTGTAAACAGGGCCATTGATGTTACAGTGATGCTATATGATATTCATATAATCACTGGGGTGGTTGTCGACTGCATGGATAGCAGAGGGGCTATTTCTCTGCTATTTCAAAAGACATCAAAAAGACATGCGCGTTAGGGTTAATCCTCCTGTCAGTGCCCCTGAGCAAGGCAGTGGAAAGAAGGACTGGCGTTGGTCCCCGGGTGCTGCAGCTGCCCACTGCTCCTGTACAATAGGACGGGTTACATGCGGAGACCACATTTCTGGTAACCTGCACAACGTCGAAAATAACGTGGCTTTCTTTCAAGTGGCTTTCTTGTTTTCCATATTCCTGGTTGCCAGTTCTGTTTTGGGAGGGTGTAAGCCTGTTGTAATTCTGAGCCGCGGCCAAAGGTCCATGCCTGACATTCTGCAAGGCGAAGCCAGCTGTGAAACACCACGCGGTGCCAACTAGCGCGAACAACACAAAACACAACACGGGGACGTGGGTCTGCCGTTGCTGCTGCAACACAACACAGGACCACTCGCACAAAAGCATGTCAGTCAGTCAGAATATGTGCTCACTGAGAGGAGAGACACATGTAAGGTATGAATACTGTATTTAAACCTGGGCCACAAAATGTTCAGTAATTGTCAACAATGTGGACAAGATTGTTTTATATTTGTTTGTTTGTTTGTTTGTTTGACAGAGCATTAAGCGCCACCTAACGGTAAACAAAGATCTAAAATGTGGAGAATCATACAAACAGGCTTTCATGGCTTCACAATAAGAGTTGCATTGGGAGAGGTTAAAAGTAAGCTGATGAGGAGGTGAAAGTCCTGTTTTGGAGAAACAGCCCACCGCAGGAGGCGTCATCCCCTGCAGGTGGTTTTCTGTAGGATTAAGCAGTTATTCTTTTCTCCTACAGTCGCCGCCATGCAATGCGACGAGACCGGTTCAGTTTGGCTGTTCCCTGATGCCGCACTGGTTTTGTGTAATAGTGACAACTTGAAATGACCAACACATAGGAAGTAGCAGGGCTGCAATGAATGTTTTACACTACACAAGTGATATATCTGAATGTTTTACACTACACAAGTGACATATCTGGATGTTTTACACTACACAAGTGACATATCTGAATGTTTTACACTACACAAGTGACATATCTGAATGTTTTACACTACACAGGTGATATATCTGAATGTTTAACAGTACACAAGTGACATATCTGAATGTTTTACACTACACAAGTGACATATCTGAATGTTTAACAGTACACAAGTGACATATCTGAATGTTTTACACTACACAAGTGATATATCTGAATGTTTAACAGTACACAAGTGATATATCTGAATGTTTTACACTACACAAGTGACATATCTGAATGTTTTACACTACACAAGTGACATATCTGAATGTTTTACACTACACAAGTGACATATCTGAATGTTTAACAGTACACAAGTGATATATCTGAATGTTTAACAGTACACAAGTGATATATCTGAATGTTTAACAGTACACAAGTGATATATCTGAATGTTTTACACTACACAAGTGACATATCTGAATGTTTTACACTACACAAGTGATATATCTGAATGTTTTACACTACACAAGTGATATATCTGAATGTTTTACACTACACGAGTGATATATCTGAATGTTTTACACTACACGAGTGATATATCTGAATGTTTTACACTACACAAGTGATATATCTGAATGTTTAACAGTACACGAGTGATATATCTGAATGTTTTACAGTACATAAGTGACATATCTGAATGTTTTACACTACACAAGTGATATATCTGAATGTTTTACAGTACACAAGTGATATATCTGAATGTTTTACACCACACAAGTGACATATCTGAATGTTTAACAGTACACAAGTGATATATCTGAATGTTTTACACCACACAAGTGACATATCTGAATGTTTAACAGTACACAAGTGATATATCTGAATGTTTAACAGTACACAAGTGACATATCTGAATGTTTTACAGTACATAAGTGATATATCTGAATGTTTTACACTACACAAGTGACATATCGGAATGTTTTACAGTACATAAGTGATATATCTGAATGTTTAACAGTACACAAGTGATATATCTGAATGTTTTACACTACACAAGTGACATATCTGAATGTTTTACACTATACAAGTGATATATCTGAATGTTTTACACTATACAAGTGACATATCTGAATGTTTAACAGTACACAAGTGATATATCTGAATGTTTTACACTACACAAGTGACATATCTGAATGTTTTACAGTACATAAGTGATATATCTGAATGTTTTACAGTACATAAGTGATATATCTGAATGTTTAACAGTACACAAGTGACATATCTGAATGTTTTACACTATACAAGTGATATATCTGAATGTTTTACACTACACAAGTGACATATCTGAATGTTTTACAGTACATAAGTGATATATCTGAATGTTTAACAGTACACAAGTGATATATCTGAATGTTTTACACTACACAAGTGACATATCTGAATGTTTTACACTATACAAGTGATATATCTGAATGTTTTACACTATACAAGTGATATATCTGAATGTTTTACACTACACAAGTGACATATCTGAATGTTTAACAGTACACAAGTGATATATCTGAATGTTTAACAGTACACAAGTGATATATCTGGATGTTTAACAGTACACAAGTGATATATCTGGATGCTGACATCGTCAGCTAACGCACGTTATGCTTTCCCTGGCCAAAACATTTTAAAAATCCTATCTAGACATTGAAATATACTGTTTATCAAAATCACCGGACTTGAATGTTTAAAAACAACGATTGCTGGAAGGGGAGGGGGGGCGTCTGGGTAACGTAGCGGTCTATTCCGATGCCTACCAACACGGGGGATCGCCGGTTCGAATCCCCGTGTTACCTCCGACTTGGTCAGGCGTCCCTACAGACACAATTGGCCGTGTCTGCGGGTGGGAAGCCGGATGTGTGTGTGTGTCCTGGTCGCTGCACTAGCGCCTCCTCTGGTCGATCGAGGGGGGGAATAGCGTGATCCTCCCACGCGCTACGTCCCCCTGGTGAAACTCCTCACTGTCAGGTGAGAAGAGAAGTTTGCAGGCGATAGCTTGTCTATTCCTTCTTGCCGGTGACCTGTCCCCCAAAGATGGGATACTTGCTCTCCACCTCGGCCCACGTTAAGGTGCCATTTGCCAGGTCCCGGACAATACCTGGCAACTCAGCGACCTGCAGACACAGAGTAAGGCGGCTCGTCATTCAGTATGGAGTTTTCTTTCGGTGTATTTCAAAATGCAGACACAGTTTTGCCTGACTTGACACAGGACAAGTCGCCTTGTGGCCTAAGCAAAAAACATTTCAGCTGTTCTACCTCGGCCCGGATCTGTGTCATGGAGTCACGCTCTCTCAGAGTGGCCGTGTGGGGCGTCTTGTTCACCGTGTCAAAGTCAACGGTGACGCCGAAGGCCACTCCGATCTCATCCGTCCTGGCATAGCGCCTCCCGATGGACCCTGAAGAGTCATCCACCTTGTGAGACACACCGCGTTTGGTCAGCGCCTCAGCTGAATAAAGAGTTTAACGTGGGGGAGAAAGTGGGCCAACATTAATTTCAGTGACTGATCTTACATCTATATATCAATCACATTAGAATATTCAATTTAAAATCAATTATAAGGATGAAACTGTCGAAGAACTCACAAAGCTCCCGGACGAAAGGTGCGAATTCCTGATTTTGGCTCAAGGGCAGGACGGAGCATTTGTATGGAGAAGCAGTGGCAGGGAAGCTGAAATACTGGAGAACGAATAAACAGTCATCACCAATTGAAAAGGAGTGAATACACTTTAGAAAAAAATAATTGCATTAAAATGTTGACCATGCTGACATCACACGGAAAGTAACACAAGACCCAGGAACAGTTATAAAACGATTTTAACTACAAGGTCGTAGATTTTACACAACAAAATGTCCTGTCATGCAAAACTGTTAACTGATATGCATGTGGTTCTGATTCACTTTCTTCAGGCTCCGAAGCCAGCCTACCGTCCTCTGTTTGTCCCCATCACGGACACGGAACGAGTGCTCAAATATGCCGTACATGATTCTGCCGATGCCAAAGGAGGGCTCGATTACATTGGGAATGATCTCCTCCACTGCGGAGGACAAGAGTCAGAGGTTTTCCCACAAAACACAAGACGCCACTATAATCTGCAGGTTAGAGGCCGGGACTGGAGTCCTCTCTCACCGTGCAAGGTTTTCTGGAACCTCTTCACGCCAACCATGACCTTGGTGAGTTTGAAAAACTTGCCCTCTGTTTCAATGGTGAACTCCCTGTAGAAATGGACACACCATCACCAGGTGATCTCAGCATTTGTCTGCCGCAGAAAAGAATTTACAAGGAGCGCCGGTCTAGAAATCTCTTCATCTGTGAAGTCAATAATCACCCCGTCTCATTTAGCAGCTTCTCCTGGTTTGTGATGAAGCATTCATCACAAATGGCCAGGTAGTCCCGGATCAACTTGGCATCCTTCTTGTAGGCCATGCCAACAGCTCCTTTGTTGGGCTCGAATTGGGTCACATTGAAGAGTTTGTGTGAAGAGGATCAAGGAGGAAATCAGCAGAGTCATGTTTGGAACAGGTCATGTTTGGGATATGCCGTCAATAGCAAAGTACTTTTATCAATTTAAAGGTATCCAATTGAGTTTTCAGTTGTAAACAACTTGGTTTTGTTCACGATCAACGTTTCTCCTCAAAACACACTGAGGCCCTTGAGGCCTAACAAACACATTTCCTACCTCCAATAACCCCGGAAAATTGAATCAGTTCATCTGGACACAACGCTTATTGAGAGAGAAACATTTCATCACTCAACTAATGCCCCTTTTCCACTACATGGTACCGGCTCGACTCGACTTGACTCAACTCGACTCGACTCGCTTCCGTGTCGTTTTCCATTACCATGACCGATCAGGGGTCTGCATTGATTTTGGTACCCGCTCCGGTTTTTTTGGAACCTCGACAAAGGTTGTACTAGAAAAGTGGTAACAGTTACCAAAATGCCGGTACTTTCCAGTAATGGAAAACGAAAAGAAGGGCGAGTCGAGTCGAGTTGAGCCGAGCCGATACCATGTAGTGGGAAAGGGGCATTAAGTGACCTCTTCAGTCTAAACTGACTGCGGGTATCCTCGCCTTTATAAACAATACAGTCGCATAATGATGGAAACCAGTGATCGGTTTCATATGCAAATATGGGTGTGACCATTAACTAGAGTAACAATGGCCATGTGTACTATTCACAGAGGATTGGTTCAGGGATGGTGGTTCCCCCATCCACTGTGAATGAATGGTCATGGCAATTGCATATGAAACCGATCGTTGGTTTCGGTCGTTATGCCACTGTATTGTTTGTAAGGGTGGGGATACCTGCAGTGAGTTTAGACCGAAGAGGTCACTTAGATGGGCGATGAAACGTTTTTCTCTCAATAAATGTTGTGTCCAGATGAACTGATCCAACTTTCTGGAATTTCCTTACCTTAAATATTGAGTATGTATCAAGATACTGCTAATAACATTTCTAAAAGTTGTATTGTTTACTCTGACTTACCATCTTCTTCTTTTTCTTGGTGGATATGGTGCATTACCACCGTCCAATTGCTGAATTGCCTCGCTCATTTTTATGCGATGTCTTTGTTTGCCCTATTGCTTTTGGCATTCAACAGTAAAGGCCAAACTTATATTTGATTTGCTGCAGCTGTTTCACGTCCTCAGGTGGACATGTTGTCGTCTTATTCTTTGTGTTTTATGTCCATGGGAGTGAGTAATCTGTCACCCCCAGGGTCGGGGCGTGCACGTGCGTCCTCGTATGTGTTCTGGACGAACATGTGATAGAATAGAGACTGGCTTTTCTTACTGTGCTCTTCAGCAATCAGGAACACTTTATTTGTCGTTTCATTTCATGTACTTGCGTACATGAAATGGAACGAAACATCTTTTTTTCCAGCCCACAGCAGCACAACACAAAACCACATCAAAAAACTACAACAACACATATATCCAAACCAAGAACACATATATCCAAAGTTAAAAAACTAACTAAGCAACAAAAAAAATCCCTGTCCAAGAGAGCAAATGCCAGCCAGGATGACTGTCAGAACTGCCAGTCTGCATTGGCTAGCAGTTAGCTTAGCCTGCCCCGCTTCCGTGTCCTGTCAGACCACCCTCAGTGTTGCCTTTTTGGGCGCAGCTCCAGGCAGGGCCGTGGTCCTTGGGCCCACCGGACACAGCAGACCAGTCTCCCTCAGCCGATCCAACACCAGCTGTCCCAGCCAGACACCCTCAGCACACCTTGCTGCACTCCACATGATGACACCAAAAACACCATAGTCAACGCCAGGCAAGGCCGCTGCCAGACCGCCCTCAGTGTTACCAGAACTGCCGGTCTGCATGGGCTAGCAGTTAGCTTAGCCTGCCCCACTTCCACGTCCTGTCAGACCGCCCTCGGTGAGTCCTCTTCGGGCAAGCTCCGGGCAGGGCCGTGGTCCCTGGGCCCACAGGACGTTGCAGACCAAGCTCTCCCAGCCGATCCAGCGCCAGCTCTCCCAGCCATCAAACGAAGACACAAACTGAGATACAGACGTGGGCAAAGACACTGCATGGACGGTACTGGGTAAGGCCGCCGCAAACGTGAGTTCCCGCCGCCATCTTCCCACACCGGAAGCGGACAGTGCCTCTAGTGATCAAAAACTCCATCGGCTACCTTTAAAATTCACCATCAGTTTAACACAGTAGATTTGAATGGTGAGATCAAGCCAACCCTCCTTGGTATCTTGTGTATATATATATATAAAAGGATATGGGTTCTTTCAGGGGTTTTTCCGCTACAAGGGGGACCTTGGTGGCTCTGGAGTGGCATGACAGATCATAGCAAGAGCGGTCAGCGCAACCCACAATCTCTATCCAGCCCTGCGAGTTAGAACAACAAGTATTGATGAGGATAATAACTAGCTGAGCCTTGCCCCACTTCTTAAATTTACGGGTGAGAATAAAATCAAATATTGACATACATATGAAGTCTTGGTCTCAGCATCCCAGCAGTCACAGGCATAGTGGGCCATCTCGTTGTCCATGTGCTGACGGAAACGCACCTTATCTTTGGACAGACCCACTTTGGTCAAATAGAGATAGATTCTCCCGATAAAGTAACCCAGAACCGAGTTGTTGATGACTCCCTAGGGGGACGGAAAGAGACTAGCGTCTTTTGAGAATATTTCTGTTTTCCTCCCACATGGTATGAACTCAAAGTTTCTCTGTTGGGCCAGAAACATACTTTAGTTATGTTATATGTATGCAAAGTGTTTGTTAGGCAAGCAACATGTTCCCATATTTGTCAATATATATTTTATCCGACTGGAGGTTTAAGAGGTTTATCCACTTAGGGGTAGGTAAGGAACAAGCTCTGTCAGCTTCTCTTCTTTTTTCTTTTCTCCCCCCTTTTCTCTCCAGTTGTATCCAGCCAATTACCTCACTCTTTCGAGCCCTCCTGGTCACTGCTCCGACCCCTCTGCTGGTCCAGGAAGGGCTGCAGACTACCACATGCCTCCTCCGATACATGTGGAGTCGGCAGCTGCTTTCTTTTCACCTGACAGTGAGGAGTTTCACCAGGGGGACGTAGCACGTGGGAGGATCATGCTATTCCCTCCAGTCCCCCTGAACAGGCAGAGACCAGACCGACCAGAAGAGGCGCTAGTGCAGCGACCAGGACACATACCCACATCCGGCTTCCCATCCACAGACACAGCCAGTTGTGTCTGTAGGGACACCCGACCAAGCCGGAGCGGTAACACGGGGATTCGAACCGGCGATCCCCGTGTTGGTAGACAACGGAACAGACCACAACGCAACCCGGACACCTCTGTCAGCTTCTCTTCTAATTTTTCTGCCTGCCATCTGCCATGCACATATCTAGAGGTACGTGCCAGTATTGCCCCCATGATTTTTTTGGGTACTGCACCTTGTGGACGCATAGCATTAATTATGGAGGAGGTGCACAAACAACGCGCCCTATGTCCGTGGGCTACACATGACTGCCATCTTGGGTACGCATAACCATAATGAAAGCAAAGTATGTTTTTGGCCTTATAGTCAGCCATGTAATGATAAGCCCGTGTCTTCCTTACCTGCGCCACTGCGTCCCCCAGCCTCACGAGTTGAGCGGACTGGCCGCTGGTCTGGGCCTTGGAGGAGTACAGCGTGATCTCCAGGTCGGCCACGCTGGGGAATTTAGGGTGGACCTTCTCAGCGGGGTCAATGAAGTGCTCGATCTCAGCCATGGTGAACTCTCTGTGGAGAGAGGGGGTTAATGTCTCACTAAACACTAATTGTGTTGTCATTATGTTGCTGTACAGCCCCTTGAGGCAAATCTGTAGTTTGACTTGACTTAATTACATGGATAAACATAGTGCTAAACATTCTGCTCACACTTTGCAGGTAGTTAAAAATGATGTAAAAGACACAACGAAGCTCCTTTTTTGCCTACCTGACACGGATGAGGCCCGAGCGAGGAGAGATTTCATTTCTGAAAGAGTTGCCGATCTGAGCAGCACCGAAGGGCAGCTTGCCTTGGTTAAATTCCAACAGCCGCTTAAAGTTGAGGAACATTCCCTGAGCCGTCTCAGGCCTCAGATAGCTGCAGAGGGGTCAGGTATTAATTACACTGTCTATCTATCTATCTATCTATCTATCTATCTATCTATCTATCTATCTATCTATCTATCTATCTATCTATCTATCTATCTATCTATTTCTTTATTTATTTCCCATTTACCCCACTCTTCCGAGCCGTCCCAGTCGCTGCTCCACCCCCTCTACCGATCCAGGGAGGGCTGCAGACTACCACATGCCTCCTGCGATACGTGTGGAGTCGCCAGCTGCTTCTTTTCACCTGACAGTGAGGAGTTTCGCCAGGCGGACGTAGCACGTGGGAGGATCATGCTATTCCCCCCAATTCACCCTCCCCCCCAAACAGGCACCCTGACCGACCAGAGGAGGCGCAAGTGCAACGACCAGGACACATGCCCACATCCTGCTTCCCACCCATCCGCAGACATGGCCAATTGTGTCTGTAGGGACGCCTGACCAAGCTCGAGGTAACACGGGGGATTCGATCCTGCGATCTCCGTGTTGGTAGGCAACGGAATAGACCGCCACGCTACCCAGACGCCCCAGGTATTACAATGTCAACACAGCCCACTGAAGTAATACTTAGGGTAGTATTGGTCGAGGATCAATGACCACACCGGGTTATAGAACTCAGGTTTAGTGTAGTTCCAGTGTATATACATGGCGTTATATCACTACACCCACGAGTACAGGACATTTCCATTTCCGGTGTGTACTGTAGGCACATCATGCTGACTATACCCTGCCATGTTCCCCCCTGGCCCAATGGACGTCTGGAACATCAGATTGAAGGAGGTGGGCGGTGTGAGGTCATTTCCTGTGGAGGGAGACTTCACGTTGTACTTCACGAAGAGATCAGCCAGCTCCTGCTGAGCGTAGTTGTCCATCTGAGGCAGAAAGCAGATAGGAGCTTGGGCGTGACTAGCTGACCAGCACATGTCGGTAAAGGAAAGTTGACACGTTCAATCGTAACCGCCGTTCAGTGCGTCATCGTGGGTTTCACAATCTGATTTCTTTGACATACCTGAGTGATCACGTCCTCCATCTCATCGGCCTTCTCTGCTGAGCACTTTTCATCTGACGTCATCTTTTTTAAGTGAGCTGTGAAGAGAGAAGGTCTGGTTTAGGAAATGTTATAGTGATTTAAACAGAAATTAGGATCCCCCCCTTTCTTCCCCATGTTGTACTTGGCCAATTACCCCACTCTTCCGAGCCGCCCTGGTCACTGCTCCACCCCCTCTGCCGATCCAGGAAGGGCTGTAGACTACCACACGCCTCCTCCGATACATGTGGAGTCGCCAGCCGCTTCTTTTCACCTGACAGTGAGGAGTTTCACCAGGGGGACGTAGCGCGTGGGAGGATCACGCTATTCCCCCTCACCCCGACTGCCCCGACTGACCAGAGGAGGCGCTAGTGCAGCGACCAGGACACATACCCACATCCGGCTTTCCACCCACAGACACGGCCAACTTTGTCTTTAGGGACGCCCGACCAAGCCGGAGGTAACACGGGGAATCGAACCGGCGATCCCCGTGTTGATAGGCAATGGAATACCCGGACACCCTTAAAATTAGGATTGACAGGCACACACGGCATCATATGTGAAGCACAACTGTTGTGTGACTTTGTTGTAAACACGACGACACAGGGTCGTCGTCTTACGTTTGTGGTTGGGAGGTGGGCTGGTATTGACGGCACATTTTCAGTTGAGTAGCTAACGTCACATTTTATTTACATCTTATCCTGTTTGGATGCTTTACACTGACATGGTAAAATAGAGGCTTTTACATTAGAGAGCTAAAGTCAACTTGTGTGAATCATATTTTAGCTAATCAACAACCAACAGTGCACACTCCAGAAACACTCCAGAAACACTCCAGAACTTCTACAAAATCTGCAAAATCTCTGTCGATGGTGTTTCTGTGAAGTCCCACCTCAACCGAAACCACGTGTACAAAACCAAGTGATAGACTGCAAGGGGGAGGAAGAGAGAACATGGTGGTGGGAGGGGGTGTAGAAAAAATATCTTCTGCCATTTGTTTTTGTTTTTTTACCATTGAGGATTATAATGTTAATTAAAACAATGCAGATGATACAGCCAGACGTGCAACTAAATGTCAGTTTGTGTATGCGTGAGTTAGAAGCCAGGTTCAGGAGGGGCTTTGCATCTAAACATGATAGCGGTGTGTGCCCTGAGACAGCTGATTGGTTTAATGTAAATTCATATAAATTCCCATTAACCTATAGGGTTGAATCCTGCCCTTATTTCTCTTTCTCCCTCGCTAATTTTTCCTTGATGCACAATTCTCGCAGCCTGCAGACTGCTCACGCTCCTCCCGGAAGCAACAGGAATTTCGCTTTTGCATCATGAACCAAGCAAGCAGACATTTTTCTCAGATACCAGTTGGTTTAATTACACAACATTTATTTTTTTTTGTGCAGCAGGTCGAGCTGAGGATGACTTGCTTGGTCGCAACACAACCTGCCAGTTAGTGCTCTGAGGAAAACCTGACGAGACAAACCATTCCCTGTCTTCACTGTGTCCCCCTGCAGTCCAGCACTCTCTCCCCTCTGCCCCTTCACCCCGGAGGCTACGTCACTCACCGGCAGGTGAAAACGTGTCCACGCTTAAAAGCCCACACACATGAGAAACCTGCTCTGTAGAGAAAGGTGTTCATTAGTACTGTAAACTACTAGTCCCTAGCTAACGGGTCTGACCCTTTAGCCGAGCGGTTAGTGATGTCGCCTTGTGGTGCAGTACACCCCGTATCGAATCCCGCACCGGGCAACAAAGTAACCGGTTACATTGGTGGCAGCGGTGGGATCCGGAAGTGTGCAGATCCTCAGAAGTCTCTTCGGAGCGCGGGAATAACAAAGCGCGAGGGCGCGCTTCCGGGGGGGGTGACGACTGTAAACTACTAATAAGACACGTTAGCCCCTAGCTAACGGGTCTGACCCTTTAGCCGAGCGGTTAGTGATGTCGCCTTGTGGTGCAGTACACACCGTATCGATTCCCGCACCGGGCAAGAAAATAACCTGTTACAGTACTGTCAAGAAAACTACGTTTAGCGGTCCTGTGGTTTTACTGATGTTGAGAGGATCCGAATAGGTGCTGTGACGACTACAAATACACGTTTCACGTCACTGTAATTAGGACCCCCTGCTTTTGGAAGGGATTTTGCATGCGAGTTGTGGTTCTTGCAGAGCCGTTTCTTTGTCTTCCTCCCTCGGGGCAGAAATGGACACCCAGGAGTAAGAGGGGCAGTGGAATAATGGAAAGTCCCGGGAGGGACTACCCTGGATTAGGGAATGGAGGGTGGATGGAAAACACAGTCACCTTTGAGGAGGTGGTCAGCGCGGAAACATTCCCCCGTCTTGGCATCCTTCACCATGTAGTCTGCGAATTTATCCACGTGCCCCGATGTCCTGAAAAGAAGAAACAAGCAAATCCAGTTGTCACGTGTCCAATATCTGGACGGCACGGTGGCCCAGTGGTTTGCGCTGTCGCCTCACAGCAAGACGGTCCTGAGTTCGAACCCCGGGGTTGTCCAACCTTGGGGTCGTCCCAGGTCATCCTCTGTGTGGAATTTGCATGTTCTCCCCGTGTCTGCGGTGGGTTTTCTCCAGGTGCTCCGGTTTCCCCCACCATCAAAAAGACATGCATGTTAGAGTTAATACTCCTGTCTGTGCCCCTGAGCAAGGCATGACAAGATGAACTGGAGTTGGTCCCCGGGAGCTGCACGGCGGTTGCACACTGCTACTAGCTACACGGCTAGGAGGGGTTAAATGCAGAGCATAATTTCATCATTAAAGTATATCAAATATCTAATGTGACTTTGGTTTTCATTTTTAGTCTGTTGCCGGTTGGACTCAGAACACAAAGGAAGATGTGTTTAGGCTACTGTGCACGTGTTTGAGGATGGGGAGGCTGGAGAGTAACTCAATATCATAATTTATTGTCTTTCAGTGGTGTTGCATCAGGATTACATTTGGATATTGTCATATTGTGATACACAATCTATCTTCAGAATAAATGACAACGAGAATCTATTCACTGAGATTTCTCCCAAAATGAGGTCTGAAATGGTTGAGGGAGTAGTTTTTGAAAACTAGTTTTGGTTTGATATTATACTTCACGCTGAAAGAAGAGAAGTAATTACTCTCGCTGCCAGCAGGGGGAGACAAAACTTCTGCACTGTGGTTTTCAAATCGGGAGTCAAACCGGATTGTGGATTTTGAGAATCATAACACCCCTGCTATCTGCTGTTGGCTGGACAGGGTCCCCACCCTCACTTTGTAGTGCACACGTCCCACAAAATCCCAGAAGTCCCTGATTCCCTGTGCAAGGTTCAACAGTAGCACTTAGCCAATATAGCTTGCAGTAGCATTCATGTCATAAACCCTGATTGAATCCAGTATTTCAGACCAACCCCTTCGCTAAGCATTTAAGAAGTCTGCAGAGATATAATTTTTATTCCCTACATTTAGGCAAATCGATTATTGCAGGTGCCTTATCTGGTTGGTAGGCTGGTATGTGAACGGGTGAAGGCGATTCTGCTTCTCTTTCACTGTGCGTGTGGGCCCTGTGATGGACTGGTGACCTGTCCAGGGTGTCTCCCCGCCTGCCACCCAATGACTGCTGGGATAGGTTCCCGCATCCCCGCGACCCTGATTGGGACAAGCGGCTTGGACAATGGATGGATTATACTTTACATTACCAACAGTTCGATGTGACGAACCTCATTTGGATTCTTAAACATGGTGTTTTTGCTTATGTAAGCAGATATTGTGTGTGAATATATGTATCTTATCAATTATGTGTACCAATATGTACCAATATTTCTTATGCTTATTGTAACACCATTTTCCATTATTGCCCAGCATTACGATACCTACTTCAGAACAGGCTCGGGGGTCAGCATGGTGCAGTCGATCTCCAGGATCTGCTCCTCCTGGATGAAGTGCTGCCTCCACGTCTGCAGGGTGTTGTTCTTCAAGGCACCGCCCACAGGGCCAAAGTCATGCAGGCCACTCACACCTGATGCGACACGTGGTTTACAACCGGTTTGTAAGTGCGTTGTGGTGAAAAAATGAGGCACAACGAGTCACTACATTTGTACTCTTGTGGAGTTAGAAAACAACGAGACAGGAGACGTGAGAGTAGACGTAGTCGAGGTAGTTTACTAGCTCCAACTTTGCATGTCATACATTCGACAACGACACTGAACTCTGAACCGGAAGCGGAAGTGCATTATCTCTTAGGTGAATGTCTCTAGTTATATAGATGTGGGTCACCACACTCTGCACTGCCAAATGACTGCCCCAAGTACCCCTTATTTTCCTTCTGCCCGGCCACTCACTGTGGTGTCCGTACCTCCATAGGTGGCAAAAGCCTGATCATAGAAGAATCTTCTCTTTAAGGTGTCCTCCATCTTCGGCCTGTCGACGACGTCATCCCTCGGCTGCAGGGCCAGCTCCTACACGTGTGGGGACGCATGAGTAAACACCGCCCACCGAGCGCCACAAGACATCCGCTCAACCCAGCACTCGACTGGGGCAACGTGGTCGGGTTGCACGGCGGATTCCGAGCGGGAAGTGAAGGCGGGTCTCTGGACTCTGAGTTCACCTTGGCTTCGAGCGCTCCCCGCCGCGCCTCGAGCTCCGCCGCAGCCTGGCCGACGTCCCGCCCGGCGGCGCCCCGCTGCACCTCGTCCCCCTGGAAGGGAACCAGCGCTGCCTTGGGCCCCATTCCTCACGCACGCAGCCGCTGCTGGCGCGTTCAACGGCTCCGAAGGATTTTCTGTTTCTTAGCAAACGTTTCTATGCAGTTCTGCTTTAGAGAGCCACTTAGAACGGTGCTCAACCTTTTTGGGGTCCTGGATCCCCTGCGTATTTTTGATCTACCCTGAGGACCCCTCCACCTGATCTTGGGGGAGGGGGGTTGCAATTTGATAGAAACAGTAGAAACTGCATTTTAAATTGCATTATAGCATTTATTCACTCTTTGGGGCAAAAATAAGAGCTTTCAGTTGTAACTTAGATATAGTTAACAAAACAGAATTCTTATGCAGTAACTTTCAGATATATGTAACAAAACAGAATATGTATTCAGTAACTTTCAGATATATGTAACAAAACAGAATATGTATTCAGTAACTTTCAGATATATGTAACAAAACAGAATATGTATTCAGTAACTTTCAGATATATGTAACAAAACAGAATATGTATTCAGTAACTTTCAGATATAGTTAACAAAACAGAATATGTATTCAGTAACTTTCAGATATATGTAACAAAACAGAATATGTATTCAGTAACTTTCAGATATATGTAACGAAACAGAATATGTATTCAGTAACTTTCAGATATATGTAACAAAACAGAATATGTATTCAGTAACTTTCAGATATATGTAACAAAACAGAATATGTATTCAGTAACTTTCAGATATATGTAACAAAACAGAATATGTATTCAGTAACTTTCAGATATATGTAACAACAGAATTTGTATGCAGTAACTTTTAACAATGCAAACGGGAGCGAGATCTCTTATTAAAATACAATAAATTACACTTGTGAAACAGATGTAATTAGAGAAAAAAGTCCTGTTACCCTTTATAGTTTAGGTAGATAAAGGTCTCAGTCACATTTGAGTAAAATAATCCTATTTCTATAAACGTCATAGGATCTTTTTTTTAAAGATATTTTATTTTCACGGACCCCTTGCAATTACACCACGGACCACTAGGGGTCCGCGGATCCCCGGTTGAGAAACACTGACTTAGACGTTCTTGGTCTTTTTTCACCGCAACGCAAACAACTTCTCTTTGAAATGGGGGGGGGGGTGTAACGCCAAAACATACACTACCGTTCAAAAGTTTGGGATCACCCAAACAATTTTGTGTTTTCCATGAAAAGTCACACTTATTCACCACCATATGTTGTGAAATGAATAGAAAATAGAGTCAAGACATTGACAAGGTTAGAAATAATGATTTGTATTTGAAATAAGATTTTTTTTACATCAAACTTTGCTTTCGTCAAAGAATCCTCCATTTGCAGCAATTACAGCATTGCAGACCTTTGGCATTCTAGCTGTTAATTTGTTGAGGTAATCTGGAGAAATTGCACCCCACGCTTCCAGAAGCAGCTCCCACAAGTTGGATTGGTTGGATGGGCACTTCTTTGAGCAGATTGAGTTTCTGGAGCATCACATTTGTGGGGTCAATTAAACGCTCAAAATGGCCAGAAAAAGAGAACTTTCATCTGAAACTCGACAGTCTATTCTTGTTCTTAGAAATGAAGGCTATTCCATGCGAGAAATTGCTAAGAAATTGAAGATTTCCTACACCGGTGTGTACTACTCCCTTCAGAGGACAGCACAAACAGGCTCTAACAGGTACTATTTAATGAAGATGCCAGTTGGGGACCTGTGAGGCGTCTGTTTCTCAAACTAGAGACTCTAATGTACTTATCTTCTTGCTCAGTTGTGCAACGCGGCCTCCCACTTCTTTTTCTACTCTGGTTAGAGCCTGTTTGTGCTGTCCTCTGAAGGGAGTAGTACACACCGGTGTAGGAAATCTTCAATTTCTTAGCAATTTCTCGCATGGAATAGCCTTCATTTCTAAGAACAAGAATAGACTGTCGAGTTTCAGATGAAAGTTCTCTTTTTCTGGCCATTTTGAGCGTTTAATTGACCCCACAAATGTGATGCTCCAGAAACTCAATCAGCTCAAAGAAGTGCCCATCCAACCAATCCAACTTGTGGGAGCTGCTTCTGGAAGCGTGGGGTGCAATTTCTCCAGATTACCTCAACAAATTAACAGCTAGAATGCCAAAGGTCTGCAATGCTGTAATTGCTGCAAATGGAGGATTCTTTGACGAAAGCAAAGTTTGATGTAAAAAAAAATCTTATTTCAAATACAAATCATTATTTCTAACCTTGTCAATGTCTTGACTCTATTTTCTATTCATTTCACAACATATGGTGGTGAATAAGTGTGACTTTTCATGGAAAACACGAAATTGTTTGGGTGATCCCAAACTTTTGAACGGTAGTGTACATCCCCGAAAGAATGTGTATCCTATACATTTTCTCCATATTGGCGGTGTAGCGGGAGCTGTAGTGGGTGCTTTCTGCAGCGGGCTGTAAATCGCTCTGAAACCGAGGGCTTTTGTTGCATCAGCTACACGGGCAGTATTTGAAACATGCGTTTCCTGTCATTTGCACGCACACCAAAAAAAAAAAAAAATCCCTGTGCACCAACATGAGTTCTTAGCGGTGCACTTTCCCAGAAAGAAAAAGCTAGTCATTTCTCCACTTTAGGTCCAAAGGCAATACAATGAGAGTGGGTTGTAACCTGACCCACATCAGAGTCAGAATCTTGTATATTGGACGTGTAGGTTTTGACTCCGGTTTCGTGTCTCTCTCAGTGCACTTAACATAGAATAGCACCACGACAGCACAACAATCTTCAGATACACAAGGATTGACTATATACAGGCGAAATAAGAGGTGACAAGGTGCAATGGTGCAGAGAATATATCAGACACACATACACACACACACACACACACGCACACACACACACGTAGTACATGTCACCACTTCCATCAGAATATGTCCAACCAGAATATGAGACTACGACTATATCTTCAATTGGGCAACTTCAGACACTTACCCAAGTCTTCTAAAGTGACTGGTCATCTTCTCAACTTTCTGCAGACTGATGGATGAAGGTGTGGGGATAACAGGCTGTACTATACAGGCCAACATTCTGGGACCTGACTACAGCTTCTGTAAACAATGGTGACCTCTTCAGCACTTGACAAGACTGCCCGTCTCTTTCTAAACTTTAGAGGAACACCTTACCTCGCTTAAGACGAATGAAGAGAGCAGATAAAGATTTCTAAAGTTACTCTGGGATGTGTGTGTTTCTGGGAGCTCATTGCCCACCCGATCTACTTGGAGACGGTGCATGCAGCATTTGTGTAACACTATACAGAGCATATGCAGGTTGGAATGGAGGGTTTTACTTATTCGGCGGCACGGTGGTGCAGTGGTTAGTGCGGTCGCCTCACAGCAAGAAGGTCCGGGGTTTGAGCACCTTGGGGGTCGTCCCGGGTCGTCCTCCTTGTGGAGTTTGCGTGTTCTCCCCGTGTCTGCGTGGATTTCCTCCGGGTGCTCCGGTTTCCTCCCACAGTCCAAAGACATGCAGGTCAGGTGAATGGGCCGTACTAAATTGTCCCGAGGTGGGAATGTGTGTGTGTTTGTGTGAGTGGGTGTCGGCCTTGTGATGGTCTGGCGGCCTGTCCAGAGTGTTTCCCCGCCTGCCACCCGGTGACTGCTGGGATAGGCAGTTTGGACAATGGATGGATGGATGGTTTTACTTATTCGTTGACAGGGGAGCTGTGGTCTGTGCAAAGAGCACACATGCCAGGTTTGGGGTGTAAATCCTCTGTACCTTAAAGCTGCAAACTGTAATATTTCCCCATTAGTACTTTTCTATTTTAGCCATCTGGACCATGTCAGTCAGGCTGCAGAATACTACCAGTCATCTTTATCATGGTTGGAGACACTCTCCGGTCTCTGTATACCACTGTTGAGATGTTTTGACCTGGTAGGATGAACACTGGCGTAGCGGCAAACACGTATGTGTTGGAAACAACTCCAGCAGGAGAAGAAAAACACTGAAACGTGGTGGTGTGGTGGCCATGCTGCTGTCAGACAGACGACCAGTATCCCTGTAGAACAATGTGATGATGCAGTTTGACGACATTAAGACTGCTTGCATTAGCTTTGGCCTGAGGACAGAATCGCCACATCTTTCAAATCGACAGCATGATGCAACATCTTATTATGGACGGCAGTTTGAACAGAAATGTTACAGTATAAGGGGGTGTCCGGGTAACGGAGTGGTCTATTCCGTTGCCTACCAACACAGGGATCCCGGTTCGAATCCCCTGTTGCCTCCGGGCTTGGTCAGGCGTCCCTACAGGCACAATTGGCCATGTCTGCGGGTGGGAAGCCGGATGTGGGTCAGAGGTGTGGACTCGAGTCACATGACTTGGACTCGAGTCACAATTTTGATGACTTTAGACTCGACTTGACAAGATCGAAAAAGACTTTGACTTCAACACCAATGACTCGTGACTTCACTTGGACTTGAGGCTTTTGACTTGAAAAGGCTTGATAGCGTCCCCCAAGCCGACGATTAAAAATTGTTATTTTAAAAATGGGCCGTGAATTGTGACACGCACAAATATGTGGTCACATTTTGTGTTTAAAATTAGTGATGTGTTTTGGTTTGTGTGCACCGGCGGATTCACTGTACGTATAACTGTGAAACTATTCTTCCTACGTCCGCCACAAGGGGGAGCTCTGAGTAAACGGGAGCGCTAGTTCGTAAAGCTGGGCCAGCCAGGCTTCCGTTCTTCAGACAGAGCACAGCCTGATTGATGCTAACGCTAACGTTTCCTGTCTCTCTACTTTTAGCTGTCTAAAACAGGTTAGTAGTGTATAATACTCTCATCCAGCGCACTAAATGTAGATTTAACATGTTTAACTTTGTTCATCTCGAATTTGATGTCGTATTGAGTTGAAAAAAATACGTGTTTACTAATGTAGCGAACATACCGACGTTTCCCTCCGTCCAATATGGACGTAAGCTAGCCGGAAAGGCGGCAGGCCAGCAAGAAAATGGCGGTCGCGCCGCCTGTATTTCCTTGTTATTTTGATGGCTCCTTGACACCTTTTATTCTGAGAAAACAATGGGAAACAAGTTATGTTACATACACCTGGAAAACGTAATGTATAAATGTTTAAAAAACGAAGTTGGTTGAATGTTTAGTAGCTTACATGTCATCAGGTTCAGTTCAGTAACCTTTATTTACACTTGACTGATTCGCAACAGCCACGTTCAGAAGGGTGGATTTATGGTGGTATTCTGTCTGAACTGAGAATGTGAATTTAAAGTATTTACCTGTGGTTACGTTCCTGCAATTCTTCTATTATTGTGCTTTGGTGTTGTTTTAAATCAGTAGGCTGGTTCCATTATGTTATAAATGGTCGTTTATATGTACAGCCTGATTGATGCAAACACTGACGTCTCCTGTCTCTCTACTTTTATCTGTTTAAAACAGATTATATTGTGTCTCCACGGGTACCAGCCGGTACCTGTAACAGATCAATTAATTTCCCCCCGTTTCCCGAATCAACTGTTCATTTCCAGCGAATCGACACTTCCTTTCCCAGATCCACGGTGTTTGAAACGTCCAATCACGTTGCGGCGACTACGAAGAACTGAAAACGTGATCTCAGAAGACGCCGGAGCCATTGTTGGATGATGGCTTACCAAAGAAATGATGCCAGAAATCATTTCGTTTGCATATAAAAACTACACAATTGTGAATATAAAAAAGAATTGCAGTATGCAAAACGTGTGGGTCAAAAATAACGGACGGAGGATGCAACAACTTCAAACTTCGTTCGTCATTTGAAGCTGCACAAAGAGCGGTAAATCGATGCTAATGCTTAACAGCTAACTGAACTTTGCTAGCTAGCGAACTTAGTTAAATCGATGAGCCGTTGACACAGAGCGGTGACGTGATCATTGCATTTAATAGCTATACACGGCTGGCTGGGCAGTTTTGTAATCATAATCTTGTATAAAATCAATAAACGATCAGCAATATCTAACGTTAGCTCGCTATCGATCATTGATGGATGGCCAGCAGTAGCCTAACGTTACTGCCGCTCCTAAAAAAACGACGTAACCACACGCAGAGATGGAGAGAGCTGTGGGCGAAGAAAGGGGAAAATATGTACTCAAATTTGGCCCCACCATGCTTTGGAATACACAAAATGCAAAGATGCCTTGTCATTTCAGTACAATTTTTTTATACCCCATAATTGATAAAGGGTTATGGTATACTAGTCAGTTGAACAGGGGTCTGATATGGGTCATGTGCCACAGGCTGTATATACAGGACAGGCAGAAGTTAAATATAATTATTGATCCAAGTAGGAAGACAATGTTGGTTATTGTTATCCGACCTTTAAAATGGATATGGAGATCGTTATTCATTTTTTAAAAATATGCTCCTGAACTGGTTTTCTCGAGCAGCTCTTGCCCAAATGTATCTAGTTGTAAGAGTAACCCTGATTCTGAATATTAGGATTGATAAAAATTAGATTATGTTTTGCCAACAAGTTGATAATGAAATTAATAATATGAGAGTAATAAAGAATAGTTTCATCTACAATTCATGTTGGGCTATAAGGCATATTTTGACATCTGTTTAATATGCTTACCTCTTACAGATTTGAAGAATACCAGATGAACAAAAGCATCACAAATGAACCACAACAGCCTTCAATGTCATAGTTCATTGAGAACCGTGCAGGGAAGTACAGCATGAATCACCCACAGCAGAAAGCTATCACCAATGCAATACTGTCCGACTTGGTTATTGATTGCAATTTGCCCCTGTCTATTGTGGAAAACAAGAGTTTTCAGCACTTTCTGACAGTTGTTCACAGCAAGTACAGCCCAGTGTGTTGCAGAACATTGACATCAAAAGCAGAGAACCTTGCTGCAGAGAGACATTCAAATAAAAACTCAGTTGAGCAACACCGACCGTGTTCCAGTCACAGTGGACATTTGGTCTGACCGAAAGATGAGGGGGTTCCTTGGCATCACTGTGCGGTATATGGAGAAAGACGCAGAGAGGATACAGCTGAAGTCCAATCTCTTGGCCTGCAACCGCTTCAAAGACTCACACACAGCCGAAAGAATCTGTGAGCAATTTGAGGCCATATGTAATGAGTACAACATTAAAGATAAAGTTGAGTATTAGTGACAATGCCGCCAATATGTGGAAAGCATTCTCGGGGTGCTTTCCCACTGAACAAGAAGACGAAGTGCATCACGACGATCATCTTGATGACCCAGAGCTCTGGAATGACCTAACCCTGGAAGATCAGCAAACAGTAGATGCTGCTATGGCAAAAAAAACAGCGCTTGCAGTGTTTTGCCCACACACTCCAGCTGGTTGTGGGAGATGGTTTAAAAGAAACAAAAGTGATGACTCCTTCTCTTTCAAAGTTATCAAAACTCAGCTCACTGCTGCACACAAGCACAACGTTCAAAGATGTGTTTGAGGCTGAATTTGAGGAAAGAGTCATCCCTGCTGCTGTCAACACAAGATGGAACTCAACACTGAGACAAGTGAAGGCAGTTCTCCAATGTGTTCAACTTCTGTCTTGTTCTAGAAAAGGCTGGGCACAAGGAGTTGTCGTTCACAGCACGGGAGTGGAATCTGTTGAAGGAGGTGGTAGATATCCTGAAGCCATTTGGAGAAGCAACAGATTTGACACAGGGGGAGAAGATAGTCACAATCAGTTCTGTTGTTCCATCTATCCTGTCCCTGAATCACCAAGAAGCTGAAGCCTCAAGTCCGTTTCCTGAGCGGCCTGGTCAGAAGTCTCAAGGCATCCCTGAACAAAAGATTTCTTGGAATCTTCATCAATGTGAAAATGGCCAGGATGGAAGACGGAATTACTGCCCCCTTTTCAGATCCAGTCTACCTCAAAGCAACTGCCTTGGATCCAGCCTTTTCCCTGTTGTGGGTGGAGCACCATGTGCTGGTCAGTTGTGAGAACAAGGCGGAGGTGGCACAAAGAGTGAAAGGTAAATATTATTGAGTTTAATGTAACTTACTCTTTTCTCATAATTTGAACTAATTGACTACAACAATAATATTTTCAGTTTAACCCACTGCATCACCAACACTCTAATAGGAATAAGGGCTCTGTTGTTTCTGCTATGCGTTTACATGTTTTGCCAGAACTGATCCTGCAAGATGCTGCAGAGACTGAGCAACCTGTACCTCTTGTTGATTAGGAGGAGTGAGAGGACTATACCCTTGGGCAAGGGTAAGGGCTGTTTGCCGCATACCATAAGAGGCAGAAGAAGGATGTTGGGACCACTACAGCTAAGTCACTACCTTGACATATCTGAAGGACAGAACACCCTCTTGTTCTGGGCAATGAACATGAGGGCTCTTCCTTCACTGTTCTGAGTGGCCATCAGGGTCTTGGCAGTGCCTCCCTCCAGTGCTTCAGTGGAGCGGGGTTTCAGCCATGGTGGCATCATACTGCGACCCCATCGTGCACAAATGACTGACAGACTTTTGGCCAATTTGGTCTTTTGCAAATGCAATGCATCATAGGGCCTTGAGATAACAGAAAAAGCACAACCCTGTGGGTAAATGAAACTGTTTATACATTTCACATTTTCTCTTTCTCACTCACTCACTCACTCACTCACTCACTCACTCACTCACTCATATACACACACACACACACACATGCTCGCCATGAATCAGGTTTTGTCTCCCATCTTTGGGATCTGCATGGTATTTCTCAGATATTCAGGCGAGTACAACCCGATATCACGAGATTTCGTTCTTATATTGACGAAAATTAATCTATTGAATCGTCCACCAGTGGACGATTGTTTTAACTTTTTTCGTCCTGCACTGGGCGAATTTAAGTCAATGGAGATTTCAATGGACTGTCATGTCATTTCAAAACTGACAGGGTAGATCGATCATGTTGTAACTAGCCAAGATATCGCTGTCCAGGGACCCTAACTGCAATAAAAGTGTTTCCACTGTCAGCTAGTGATGGGAAGTTCAGCTCTTCAGAGAGCCGGCTCTTTCAGCTCCCAAACGGCTCTTAATTTAGTATCATTTGTAGCCTCATATTTTAGCCTAACTTGGCAAATATGAATGGTTTGTGTGTTGATAAACCCTTTTGCATTCAGTGTTTTTATGAGAAGCCTTATAATTGCCTCATTTTGTGCATTTGTTCTGTTACAAAAGCAGGCATTCTTACTTTAGTTTGATATTTTAATTAAACAAATGAACAAAACACTGCAAACAAATCCACAGAACAGAAACAGAACCAAACTCACTAACCAAACAGTATGAACGTCCTCCGTGCAGGTTGGCATTGAGAAAAATCAGATGGCTCAGCTTGGATTGGCTGATGCGATTTCTCCTTTCTGTGAGTATCTGCCCTGTTTTTGAGAAGATTCTCTCGGAAGGAACAGATGTTGCCACAGTACACAGTCTCACCTCTATCACCTTCACCAGGCGGGGGAAGGCTGAGGCCTTGGCCTGCCACCAGCTCAGTGGGTTTTCTGCTCGTGTGATGAGGGGCTCCTCAAGATAAGATCTCATCTCCATTACAGCATCAGCTGTAGGATTTCTGCTTGCAGCATCTCCTGTAGCTCTTTCATCAAAGAGCCTCCACACAGCAGAAGTTTGTGGCTCCTCCTCCACTTGGCCCTCTAATGGTGGAGCTGGCTGGCTGCTAGGGGTGCATTTTGCTGCTGTTACACTTATTCTCTGAAGTGCCTCATCAACAGCTCTGTTGTCACGGAATGCAAGCTTTTTAAACCTAGGATCCAGTAATGTGGTTTCTGAGAGAACCGTGTTGAACTCCATACGCAGAAATTTTCGGTCCATGGCTGAACAAAGAGCTACAACCAATTCCTATACTTTCTGCACGGTTACTGTCCGTTGGTGTTGGGCTGTTACCTGCTGCAGACCTTTGCAAAGCAGGAACATTTTGGAGGCTGTGACATAGCTGAAGGAGAGAAAACAGCAACTTTTAAATTTAGGCTTTTTTTAAATTATGTGGCATATTGCTTTTTTCAATTTAGTTTTGTCTGTTATATGTGTTGTTTCTGCAATGTATAATAGTGACTGAATAGTAGTAGAGAAAAAACAATTGTTCAAGGTACCTGTCTGCACTTATCTCCACAGTCACCTCCTCAAATGGTTGCAGGACGATGCAGACCTCTTTCACCAGCTCCCATTCCTCTTGACTTAACGTATCAACAGGTGCGTTGATGAGGGCCAGGGTGGAGGTGATGGCATCTTTTGTTTGAAGAATGCGTTTCAACATATAAAATGTTGAGTTCCACCTAGTGGCACACTCTTGTTTGGGCCTCAGTTCGGGCAACTCCATCTGGCGCTGTGTGGACTTCAGCCTCTCTGCAGCTACTGTGCTTTTGTGGAAAAACTCCACAATAGCCTTTACCTTGTCCACGGTTGTTCTCACCACCTTCAGGGCATCTCTAATCATCAGGTTTAATGTATGCGCCAGACATGGGTGGTGGGTCCACTTCAGAATTTTTATGGCTTTGGTGATGTTTGCAGCATTATCACTCACACAGCATACCAGTTTGTCCTCTACTTGCCACTCTTAATAGCTCCTCTGCCAAGTTTTCTGTAGTGTGTCTGTCGGTGAACTCAAAGCAGTCCAGCAGGCAAGATGTTATCTTGTAATTTTCAATGAAGTGGCAAGTGACAGACATGAAAGAGCTGGTGGTTCTGGAGGTTCAGCAGTCAGTTGTCAGGCAAACTGATGGAGCTTTTTCACTCTTTCTTGCCATAATGCACGTTCTGTGTCATATAGTTTTGGGATCATTGTTTGGGACTGTTTTTCTACTGGGTAGAGTGTACGTGGGATTTAAGGCTTTGACAAAACTTTTAAAACCTTTGTCCTCCACAATGGAAAAGGGCTGAAAATCAGTGGCAAATCATTTTAGCCATCTCTTCATCAATACTGTGCTGTTTGGCTGGGGTCATCTGTTTTGGTATAAACTGACTTATTTTGCTTTGAGTTGAAGTAGGAGGGGTTATACTTGCATTTGTGGGGACGGCAGTAGATGCTGCAGCAGTTGTTGGTTTGGGACCAGACACACCAGGGTCAGTAGACGTTGAGCCAGCTTGCCTTCTTTCCTCCAACTGCACCGTGGGATGGACAGTTCTGATGTGTCTGTGCAGGTTTGTGCTGGAACCTGCTCTTAATGTTATTTTCATTTTACAGAGAAGGCACTGTGCTCTGCTATTCCCAATATCTTTAAACTGCAGCCAGATGCTGCTTCGTTTACGGGTGTCGCTCATATTTACGTGTTTTCGCGACGCACTCGCACTCTCCTCCTCACCGCTGTCTGTTGTCTCACTCAGTCACTGACTGAGGGGACAGACGTCTGTCCTCTCTGCTTTCACATAATGGTATGATCCTATATCCTCACATGCGATTGGCCGCATGGCCGCCATGCTACCAATCAAAACAAAGATCTGCCGTGAGCAGAGCTGAGCCACTGAGAGTGAGAGCTGAGCAGCGAAAGGAAAAAAAGTGGGGAGCCGGCTCTCACCCCATGGGAGTTGGCTCTTCTGATTCATTACAAAGCATCGGCTCTTCGAGCCGCATCTTTTGCGCATGACACATCACTACTGTCAACACTATACCAAATTAAAATTTGGTGAATGACGGCAAATAATTCTACAAATCAGGATATTTCAAGCAAAACATACAACCGTGTTTGACACGTTACTCACATAGGATCACTGAACAGCGATATCTTGGCTAGTTACAACACGATTGATCTACCCTGTCAGTTTTGAAACGATACGACAGTCCATTGAAATCTCCACTGACTTAAATTCGTCCAGTACAGCACGAAAAAAGTTAAACAATCATCCACTGGTGGACGATTCAATACATTAATTTTCGTTAATATAAGAATGAAATCTCGTGATATGTTGGCCAGTGTGCAAATTGTAGGCCTACTTGAAGGTCAGTAGCAGTTGTTTTGATGTGCCTTATATGATTATGTGATTATAACTTTATGGAAGGTTTTTTTTTTAGGTGTCTAGAATATATCAGTAGAGAGAGAGGGACAGAGAAAATATGAATTGGTTAGTGGGGAGGGCTGCATTGTTTGCACTACTTTTTTTTATTATTAAGTTCAGTCACACTTGTTTTAACATGTCTTTTGAAGGGTCTTTTGAAGGGTCTTCGCAGTGCCTGCCTCTCACACTCAGTCTCACAGTCTGAATCAGATTTTGTCTCCCATCTCGTTCTTTATCAGTAATTTGGTAGTCTAATGGGTTTTGACATTTTTTAATAGCTGATCCTAGGGTAAGCATTTTTTCATATATTTCACTTTGCTCTGGGTTCATTGTTATTTTACTGTATAATTTCTTGAAATGGTCTTTCCATACATCTCCACTTGGATTGGTATATCCGCATGGTGTTTTTTATGTCGTGCATTCCAATTGTCCCAGAAGTGATTTGATTTAATTGATTCTTTAGTTGTTTTTAATTGTTTTTGTGTAAACTGTCTCTTCATTCTGAGTGTGCTTTTGTGATGTTTCAATGCTTCACAATAACCAAGGTGTAAGTCCTGGTTCTCTGGCTGTCTATGTTTGTCATTTGATAATTTTCTGAGGTTTTTTTCATTCAAAATCAAACCATTTTTCTGTGTGTATATTTTTAGACTTTGATCTGGAGGCCTTCAAATTGGATATAGATGTCAGTTGGTCAAATATTTCATTTATATTTTGTACAGCCAGATTTACTCTTTCTTTATTGTGAAGGTAGGTTTGAACAAGATAACTGCATCTGCAAAGATTAAGAGATCATTGTGCTCGGAGCTGTCAGATTTGGGATCAAGCTCCAGGGTGTTTTTCTGCCAGGGAAGAGACTTCTCAACAGGAGGAGGAGTTCATATTCTGTAGGTCTTGATCTTTGATGTTGCTCCATTTATGCTTATGCACCAAGATGGAGTTTTTAGGGTTCCATTGTGAATTCCACTCATTTTTGGAGTTGCTGTTGTCGCAGGAGTGTTGCTGTTCTGTGTTTTGGTATTGGTTTCGTCAAACAAGTCCCTCGTTGTAGTTTTTTCTTTGGGAGGCTCCAAACAAAACACCCCCTTTGACTTTGTCTTCATGTATCCTGTTTCTGCTTTTTGAAATGTGTTAACAGTGGAAAAATCTTCCTTCAGTCTGTTCATCTCTTTTCTGAGATGTTCATGCTTCTTTTGTGAGAGCTCCAGTGCCATAGAAGTGGTTCTGCTGAGGGCCGCCTCCTCTTTCCTCTTGGTGTCATTAAGTTCTGCATCCTAACTGTTATAGTTTTTTCGGGGTTAATGGCCAGGGCCCAGGTCTGACAGAACTTTTCAAGCAGAGCCAGGTTTTGCCTTAGACCCTCTTCTGTTGGTGACAGCAGAACCAGGTCATCTGCGTAAAGGAGGAACTTGATTTCAGAGTCATGTAAAGTGAGACCAGGAGCAATAGGCTGTTCTAATAACTTTGCCAGTTCATTAATATAAATGTTGAAGAGGGTCGGAGAGATTGGGTTGCCCTCAGTCACTCCACGCCCTTGAGTGAAGTTTGCAGTTTGTTTGTTTCCAATTTTGATAGCACATTTATTGTTTGTATACATTGATTTAATAATGTTGTATGTTTTCCCCCCTACACCACTTTCCAATAGTTTAGAAAATAGGCCCTCATGCCAAACTGAATCAAAAGCTTTTTTAAAATCAACAAAGCAAGCAAAGATTTTCTTTTCGTTTTGGTTTACATGTTTGTCAATTAGGGTATGGAGGTTAAAATATGGGCTGATGTCCTGCAATTTGGTAAGAATCCAATTTGGGCTTTACTCAAGACATTGTGCTCCATAAGGAAATCCATGAGCCTTGTGTTAAAAATACTACAAAATACCGTCCCCAGATTACTGTTCACACAAATGCCTCGGTAGTTATTAGGGTCGAATTTGTCTCCATGCTTGAATATGGGCGTGATGAGTCCTTTGTTCCAGATGTCAGGGAAGTGTCCGACACTCAGAATCAAATTGAACAGTTTTACTATGGCCAAGCTTAATTTGGTGTCTGTGTTTTTTAACATTTCATTTAATATTCTGTCTGCTCTGCACGCCTTTTTTGGCTGCAGAGCCTGTAACTTTTCATGAAGTTCTTTATCAGTAATTTGGTAGTCTAATGGGTTTTGACATGTTTTAATAGCTGATTCTAGGGTAAGCATTTTTTCATATATTTCACTTTGCTCTGGGTTCATTGTTATTTTACTGTATAATTTCTTGAAATGGTCTTTCCATACATCTCCACTTGGATTGGTATATCCGCATGGTGTTTTTTATGTCGTGCATTCCAATTGTCCCAGAAGTGATTTGATTTAATTGATTCTTTAGTTGTTTTTAATTGTTTTTGTGTAAACTGTCTCTTCATTCTGAGTGTGCTTTTGTGATGTTTCAATGCTTCACAATAACCAAGGTGTAAGTCCTGGTTCTCTGGCTGTCTATGTTTGTCATTTGATAATTTTCTGAGGTTTTTTTTTTCATTCAAAATCAAACCATTTTTCTGTGTGTATATTTTTAGACTTTGATCTGGAGGCCTTCAAATTGGATATAGATGTCAGTTGGTCAAATATTTCATTTATATTTTGTACAGCCAGATTTACTCTTTCTTTATTGTGAAGGTAGGTTTGAACAAGATAACTGCATCTGCAAAGATTAAGAGATCATTGTGCTTGGAGCTGTCAGATTTGGGATCAAGCTCCAGGGTGTTTTTCTGCCAGGGAACAGACTTCTCAACAGGAGGAGGAGTTCATATTCTGTAGGTCTTGATCTTTGATGTTGCTCCATTTATGCTTATGCACCAAGATGGAGTTTTTAGGGTTCCATTGTGAATTCCACTCATTTTTGGAGTTGCTGTTGTCGCAGGAGTGTTGCTGTTCTGTGTTTTGGTATTGGTTTCGTCAAACAAGTCCCTCGTTGTAGTTTTTTCTTTGGGAGGCTCCAAACAAAACACCCCCTTTGACTTTGTCTTCATGTATCCTGTTTCTGCTTTTTGAAATGTGTTAACAGTGGAAAAATCTTCCTTCAATCTGTTCATCTCTTTTCTGAGATGTTCATGCTTCTTTTGTGAGAGCTCCAGTGCCATAGAAGTGGTTCTGCTGAGGGCCGCCTCCTCTTTCCTCTTGGTGTCATTAAGTTCTGCATCCTAACTGTTATAGTTTTTTCGGGGTTAATGGCCAGGGCCCAGGTCTGACAGAACTTTTCAAGCAGAGCCAGGTTTTGCCTTAGACCCTCTTCTGTTGGTGACAGCAGAACCAGGTCATCTGCGTAAAGGAGGAACTTGATTTCGGAGTCATGTAAAGTGAGACCAGGAGCAGTAGGTTGTTCTAATAACTTTGCCAGTTCATTAATATAAATGTTGAAGAGGGTCGGAGAGATTGGGTTGCCCTCAGTCACTCCACGCCCTTGAGTGAAGTTTGCAGTTGGTTGTTTCCAATTTTGATAGCACATTTATTGTTTGTATACATTGATTTAATAATGTTGTATGTTTTCCCCCCTACACCACTTTCCAATAGTTTATAAAATAGGCCCTCATGCCAAACTGAATCAAAAGCTTTTTTAAAATCAACAAAGCAGGCAAAGATTTTCTTTTCGTTTTGGTTTACATGTTTGTCAATTAGGGTAAGGAGGGTAAAAATATGGGCTGATGTCCTGCAATTTGGTAAGAATCCAATTTGGGCTTTACTCAAGACATTGTGCTCCATAAGGAAATCTATGAGCCTTGTGTTCAAAATACTACAAAATACCGTCCCCAGATTACTGTTCACACAAATGCCTCGGTAGTTATTAGGGTCGAATTTGTCTCCACGCTTGAATATGGGCGTGATGAGTCCTTTGTTCCAGATGTCAGGGAAGTGTCCGACACTCAGAATCAAATTGAACAGTTTTACTATGGCCAAGCTTAATTTGGTGTCTGTGTTTTTTAACATTTCATTTAATATTCTGTCTGCTCTGCACGCCTTTTTTGGCTGCAGAGCCTGTAACTTTTCATGAAGTTCTTTATCAGTAATTTGGTAGTCTAATGGGTTTTGACATTTTTTAATAGCTGATTCTAGGGTAAGCATTTTTTCATATATTTCACTTTGCTCTGGGTTCATTGTTATTTTACTGTATAATTTCTTGAAATGGTCTTTCCATACATCTCCACTTGGATTGGTATATCCGCATGGTGTTTTTTATGTCGTGCATTCCAATTGTCCCAGAAGTGATTTGATTTAATTGATTCTTTAGTTGTTTTTAATTGTTTTTGTGTAAACTGTCTCTTCATTCTGAATGTGCTTTTGTGATGTTTCAATGCTTCACAATAACTAAGGCGTAAGTCCTGGTTCTCTGGCTGTCTGTTTCTCATTTGATAATTTTCTGAGGTTTTTTTTTTCATTCAAAATCAAACCATTTTTCTGTGTGTATATTTTTAGACTTTGATCTGAAGGCCTTCAAATTGGATATAGATGTCAGTTGGTCAAATATTTCATTTATATTTTGTACAGCCAGATTTACTCTTTCTTTATTGTGAAGGTAGGTTTGAACAAGATAACTGCATCTGCAAAGATTAAGAGATCATTGTGCTTGGAGCTGTCAGATTTGGGATCAAGCTCCAGGGTGTTTTTCTGCCAGGGAACAGACTTCTCAACAGGAGGAGGAGTTCATATTCTGTAGGTCTTGATCTTTGATGTTGCTCCATTTATGCTTATGCACCAAGATGGAGTTTTTAGGGTTCCATTGTGAATTCCACTCATTTTTGGAGTTGCTGTTGTCGCAGGAGTGTTGCTGTTCTGTGTTTTGGTATTGGTTTCGTCAAACAAGTCCCTCGTTGTAGTTTTTTCTTTGGGAGGCTCCAAACAAAACACCCCCTTTGACTTTGTCTTCATGTATCCTGTTTCTGCTTTTTGAAATGTGTTAACAGTGGAAAAATCTTCCTTCAATCTGTTCATCTCTTTTCTGAGATGTTCATGCTTCTTTTGTGAGAGCTCCAGTGCCATAGAAGTGGTTCTGCTGAGGGCCGCCTCCTCTTTCCTCTTGGTGTCATTAAGTTCTGCATCCTAACTGTTATAGTTTTTTCGGGGTTAATGGCCAGGGCCCAGGTCTGACAGAACTTTTCAAGCAGAGCCAGGTTTTGCCTTAGACCCTCTTCTGTTGGTGACAGCAGAACCAGGTCATCTGCGTAAAGGAGGAACTTGATTTCGGAGTCATGTAAAGTGAGACCAGGAGCAGTAGGTTGTTCTAATAACTTTGCCAGTTCATTAATATAAATGTTGAAGAGGGTCGGAGAGATTGGGTTGCCCTCAGTCACTCCACGCCCTTGAGTGAAGTTTGCAGTTGGTTGTTTCCAATTTTGATAGCACATTTATTGTTTGTATACATTGATTTAATAATGTTGTATGTTTTCCCCCCTACACCACTTTCCAATAGTTTATAAAATAGGCCCTCATGCCAAACTGAATCAAAAGCTTTTTTAAAATCAACAAAGCAGGCAAAGATTTTCTTTTCGTTTTGGTTTACATGTTTGTCAATTAGGGTAAGGAGGGTAAAAATATGGGCTGATGTCCTGCAATTTGGTAAGAATCCAATTTGGGCTTTACTCAAGACATTGTGCTCCATAAGGAAATCTATGAGCCTTGTGTTCAAAATACTACAAAATACCGTCCCCAGATTACTGTTCACACAAATGCCTCGGTAGTTATTAGGGTCGAATTTGTCTCCACGCTTGAATATGGGCGTGATGAGTCCTTTGTTCCAGATGTCAGGGAAGTGTCCGACACTCAGAATCAAATTGAACAGTTTTACTATGGCCAAGCTTAATTTGGTGTCTGTGTTTTTTAACATTTCATTTAATATTCTGTCTGCTCTGCACGCCTTTTTTGGCTGCAGAGCCTGTAACTTTTCATGAAGTTCTTTATCAGTAATTTGGTAGTCTAATGGGTTTTGACATGTTTTAATAGCTGATTCTAGGGTAAGCATTTTTTCATATATTTCACTTTGCTCTGGGTTCATTGTTATTTTACTGTATAATTTCTTGAAATGGTCTTTCCATACATCTCCACTTGGATTGGTATATCCGCATGGTGTTTTTTATGTCGTGCATTCCAATTGTCCCAGAAGTGATTTGATTTAATTGATTCTTTAGTTGTTTTTAACTGTTTTTGTGTAAACTCTCTTCATTCTGAGTGTGCTTTTGTGATGTTTCAATGCTTCACAATAACCAAGGCGTAAGTCCTGGTTCTCTGGCTGTCTATGTTTCTCATTTGATAATTTTCTGAGGTTTTTTTCATTCAAAATCAAACCATTTTTCTGTGTGTATATTTTTAGACTTTGATCTGGAGGCCTTCAAATTGGATATAGATGTCAGTTGGTCAAATATTTCATTTATATTTTGTACAGCCAGATTTACTCTTTCTTTATTGTGAAGGTAGGTTTGAACAAGATAACTGCATCTGCAAAGATTAAGAGATCATTGTGCTCGGAGCTGTCAGATTTGGGATCAAGCTCCAGGGTGTTTTTCTGCCAGGGAACAGACTTCTCAACAGGAGGAGGAGTTCATATTCTGTAGGTCTTGATCTTTGATGTTGCTCCATTTATGCTTATGCACCAAGATGGAGTTTTTAGGGTTCCATTGTGAATTCCACTCATTTTTGGAGTTGCTGTTGTCGCAGGAGTGTTGCTGTTCTGTGTTTTGGTATTGGTTTCGTCAAACAAGTCCCTCGTTGTAGTTTTTTCTTTGGGAGGCTCCAAACAAAACACCCCCTTTGACTTTGTCTTCATGTATCCTGTTTCTGCTTTTTGAAATGTGTTAACAGTGGAAAAATCTTCCTTCAATCTGTTCATCTCTTTTCTGAGATGTTCATGCTTCTTTTGTGAGAGCTCCAGTGCCATAGAAGTGGTTCTGCTGAGGGCCGCCTCCTCTTTCCTCTTGGTGTCATTAAGTTCTGCATCCTAACTGTTATAGTTTTTTCGGGGTTAATGGCCAGGGCCCAGGTCTGACAGAACTTTTCAAGCAGAGCCAGGTTTTGCCTTAGACCCTCTTCTGTTGGTGACAGCAGAACCAGGTCATCTGCGTAAAGGAGGAACTTGATTTCGGAGTCATGTAAAGTGAGACCAGGAGCAGTAGGTTGTTCTAATAACTTTGCCAGTTCATTAATATAAATGTTGAAGAGGGTCGGAGAGATTGGGTTGCCCTGAGTCACTCCACGCCCTTGAGTGAAGTTTGCAGTTGGTTGTTTCCAATTTTGATAGCACATTTATTGTTTGTATACATTGATTTAATAATGTTGTATGTTTTCCCCCCTACACCACTTTCCAATAGTTTATAAAATAGGCCCTCATGCCAAACTGAATCAAAAGCTTTTTTAAAATCAACAAAGCAGGCAAAGATGTTCTTTTCGTTTTGGTTTACATGTTTGTCAATTAGGGTATGGAGGGTAAAATTATGGGCTGATGTCCTGTAATTTGGTAAGAATCCAATTTGGGCTTTACTCAAGACATTGTGCTCCATAAGGAAATCTATGAGCCTTGTGTTCAAAATACTACAAAATACCGTCCCCAGATTACTGTTCACACAAATGCCTCGGTAGTTATTAGGGTCGAATTTGTCTCCATGCTTGAATATGGGCGTGATGAGTCCTTTGTTCCAGATGTCAGGGAAGTGTCCGACACTCAGAATCAAATTGAACAGTTTTACTATGGCCAAGCTTAATTTGGTGTCTGTGTTTTTTAACATTTCATTTAATATTCTGTCTGCTCTGCACGCCTTTTTTGGCTGCAGAGCCTGTAACTTTTCATGAAGTTCTTTATCAGTAATTTGGTAGTCTAATGGGTTTTGACATGTTTTAATAGCTGATTCTAGGGTAAGCATTTTTTCATATATTTCACTTTGCTCTGGGTTCATTGTTATTTTACTGTATAATTTCTTGAAATGGTCTTTCCATACATCTCCACTTGGATTGGTATATCCGCATGGTGTTTTTTATGTCGTGCATTCCAATTGTCCCAGAAGTGATTTGATTTAATTGATTCTTTAGTTGTTTTTAATTGTTTTTATGTAAACTGTCTCTTCATTCTGAGTGTGCTTTTGTGATGTTTCAATGCTTCACAATAACCAAGGCGTAAGTCCTGGTTCTCTGGCTGTCTGTTTCTCATTTGATAATTTTCTGAGGTTTTTTTTTTCATTCAAAATCAAACCATTTTTCTGTGTGTATATTTTTAGACTTTGATCTGGAGGCCTTCAAATTGGATATAGATGTCAGTTGGTCAAATATTTCATTTATATTTTGTACAGCCAGATTTACTCTTTCTTTATTGTGAAGGTAGGTTTGAACAAGATAACTGCATCTGCAAAGATTAAGAGATCATTGTGCTCGGAGCTGTCAGATTTGGGATCAAGCTCCAGGGTGTTTTTCTGCCAGGGAACAGACTTCTCAACAGGAGGAGGAGTTCATATTCTGTAGGTCTTGATCTTTGATGTTGCTCCATTTATGCTTATGCACCAAGATGGAGTTTTTAGGGTTCCATTGTGAATTCCACTCATTTTTGGAGTTGCTGTTGTCGCAGGAGTGTTGCTGTTCTGTGTTTTGGTATTGGTTTCGTCAAACAAGTCCCTCGTTGTAGTTTTTTCTTTGGGAGGCTCCAAACAAAACACCCCCTTTGACTTTGTCTTCATGTATCCTGTTTCTGCTTTTTGAAATGTGTTAACAGTGGAAAAATCTTCCTTCAATCTGTTCATCTCTTTTCTGAGTTGATCATGCTTCTTTTGTGAGAGCTCCAGTGCCATAGAAGTGGTTCTGCTGAGGGCCGCCTCCTCTTTCCTCTTGGTGTCATTAAGTTCTGCATCCTAACTGTTATAGTTTTTTCGGGGTTAATGGCCAGGGCCCAGGTCTGACAGAACTTTTCAAGCAGAGCCAGGTTTTGCCTTAGACCCTCTTCTGTTGGTGACAGCAGAACCAGGTCATCTGCGTAAAGGAGGAACTTGATTTCGGAGTCATGTAAAGTGAGACCAGGAGCAATAGGTTGTTCTAATAACTTTGCCAGTTCATTAATATAAATGTTGAAGAGGGTCGGAGAGATTGGGTTGCCCTGAGTCACTCCACGCCCTTGAGTGAAGTTTGCAGTTGGTTGTTTCCAATTTTGATAGCACATTTATTCTTTGTATACATTGATTTAATAATGTTGTATGTTTTGCCAAACTGAATCAAAAGCTTTTTTTAAATCAACAAAGCAGGCAAAGGTTTTCTTTTCGTTTTGGTTTACATGTTTGTCAATTAAGGTGTGGAGGGTAAAAATATGGGCTGATGTCCTGCAATTTGGTAAGAATCCAATTTGGGCCTTACTCAAGACATTGTGCTCCTCCATAAGGAAGTCTGTGAGCCTTGTGTTCAAAATACTACAAAATACTGTCCCCAGATTACTGTTCACACAAATGCCTCAGTAGTTATTAGGGTCGAATTTGTCTCCACGCTTGAATATGGACGTGATGAGTCCTTTTTTCCAGATGTCAGGGAAGTGTCCGACACTCAGAATCAAATTGGTTGGTTACAAAGGGTGTTCGGGCTTTTGCTGTTAGAGCCCCCACACTATGGCACTCTCTTCCTGCTGACCTAAGACGAACCAAGTCTTTAAGTTCTTTTAAATCTCATCTTAAAACCTTTGTTTTTATGAAAGCTTTTACAAATATTTGATATTTGTTTTTATTTTTACTGTTTTTATTCTTACTCTTATGTAATCTTACTCTTATTCCTGCCTTGTCTGGTTTTATGTTGGGTTTTTTTTGTGAAGCACTTTGTAACATTGTTTTAGAAAGGTGCTACATAAATAAAATTATTAAGTGCTTTTGCATTAGAAGAGCCTTTTGCAATCTGTTCTTGAATTGCATTCTTCTCAGATTGCACCTTGCTGAAGCTTGACAGCAATTTTTGGTACTTCATACTGCTCAGTGTCCCTTTTCAGTTGTTCCATCTGGAAATCAGATTCTTTTTTTTTTTCAGCTCGACTGATATTTGGTTCTCGATCTCCTTCACTTTAATCTCAGCCATTCTCTGTCTCTCTCTCTTTCACACAGACACACTCACACACACAGACAGACAGACAGACAGACAGACAGACAGACAGACAGAGACACAATCTCCATAAATCAGGTTTTGTTTCCCATCTCTGGGAGCTATATGGTTTTTCTCAGACATTCAGGCCAGTTTATGCATTATTCTCTCTCTCTCTCTCTCTCTCTCTCTCTCTCTCTCTCTCTCTCTCTCTCTCTCTCTCTCTCTCTCTCTCTCTCTCTCTCTCTCTCTCTCTCTCTCTCTCTCTCTCTGATTTTGTCGCGCGTCTCTGGGATTTGCATGGTTTTTCTCAGACGTTCAGGCCAGTTATGCATTTCACATTCTCTCTCACACACACACACACACACACACACACACACACACTCTCTCTCTCCATGAATCAGGTTTTGTCTCCCATCATTGGGATCTGCGTGGTGTTTCTCAGACATTCAGGCCAGTGTTCAAATTGTAGGCCTACTCAAAGGTCAGTAGCGGTTGTCTTGATGTGCTTTATAATAAATGATTGTAACTTTTATAGATATGATAGAATTATGATTTGGTTAGTGTGGGGAGGGGTGCTGCTTCTTTGTTTGCACTACTTTTTTAATCAAGTCGCACTTGTTTTAATGTGCTTTTGACATCTTTTTAACGTGTCTGTGTGACGTGTATTTCCATGGAATTATAAACTTGATTTTGAAAGTAATAAATACAAATTTTAAAAGAATTCATGATGTGTAAATTTAATATATTATTATTCTGTTGTTAAAATGGCATTGCATTTGGTGAAGAGCACATTATGACTTGTTTAGGACTTGAAACTCAAAGTTTCAGACTTGGGACTTGATTTGGGAGTTGACAGTCTTGACTTGAGACTTGAGTCGGGACTTGCCTGTCTTGACTTGGGACTTGAGTACCAGGACTTAAGACATACTTGTGACTTGTAAAACAATGACTTGGTCCCACCTCTGGAGTTGCTGCACTAGCACCTCCTCTGGTTGGTTAGGGCACCTGTTTTGTTTTTTTTTGGAGGGGGGGACTGGGGGGAATAGCGTGATCCTCCCACATGCTACGTCCCCCTGGCAAAACTCCTCACTGTCAGGTGAAAAGAAGCGGCTGGTGACTCCCCATGTATCGGAGGAGGCATGTGGTAGTCTGCAGCCCTCCCCGGATCAGCAGAGGGGTTGGAGCAGTGATCTGGACAGCTCGGAAGAATCGGGTAATTGGCCAGATACAATTGGGGAGAAAAGGGGGGGGGTAAAAAATCAAAAATTTACAGTATTTCCTTAGCAACTGATGCACTTAACCGGCCCTCTTAAATTGCACCCTGACTCCAACCAATAAAACTACAAATATCGCTGCAAGCAGCAATTGTGGGGGCCAAGCACAAATGTAGGAATCGTGATACGTGGTGGAGTTCATGTCAGTGGACAGTGTTTGACACGTAGAATAAAATGAGACACCATACCGAGCATTTTGAAAATCAAACAGCCATTCTGCTGTAAATCCCTGTTACCAGTACAACAGAAGCAAATGAGGCTTATTGACCGAGCTTACTCTGTTGCATGCAGGCTGCACCGTATTTGATTTGACAGGTTTGTAAAACTGGTAACTGCAGACAGTGGCTGTCAGGTTATAGTAGCCAATGTGTTTTGCATTACATAGGCCAGACGTGAATATTGAGCATAACGGTGAAATAATGGCTGCATTAAAGGCAAGTAGACTAGAATACAGTACAGTAATCTGCCTGACCAAAGCATAAGCTACATATTATGCCTAACACAATGCACATATGCACCTCTTTTCTAATTTTTCCCGTTATAAATTGTGGTTCATCTAGGCTTAAGGCAGTAAGCCCAAACGTTTGGAAGCCTTTAGCAACTTCATCATCTCGTCGTCAGCTGCTTCTCTGGGGTCGGGTGGCAGCAAGCTAAGTAGGGCGATCCGGCTGTCCCTCTCCCCAGCAATGCTGTCCAGCCCCTCCTGGGGATCCCAAGGTGTTCCCAGGCTAGATTGGCCAGGGAACAGACAAACATGAGACAAACATGAGACTGTTTTTACCCTCGGTTGTTTATCGATCATTTAACCTCCAATAGGCGCCGAGCAAACAAACTAATGGAGCATGTTTAGCATTTTCAACTAAACAATGTAGACAGGGTGAATTATCAATCAATCAATCAATCAATCAATCAGATCGTATTTGTATAGCACTTTTTATACAAACAAATGTAACACAAAGCACTCCACACAATAAAACAATAACCCCCCCCCCAAAATAAATAAATAAAAGTACAGGCAAATTTTACGGAAGTACAGACGAGTTTAAAACTGAGTTAGTAAAAATAAATAAAAGTGCCATAGGCACGGATTAATTAAAAGTAACAATAATATATATAAAACACACACACACACACTGTGAACTTAGCTGTATACTGTTTTAAAACGTAAGGTTTTTAACCTGCTTTTAAATGTGTCCGGGTTGGGGGCCTCTCTCAGGTCCTCAGGCAGGGCGTTCCATCTACTTGGGGCGTAAATAGAAAATGCAGCTTCCCCTGCTCGAGCCCTGGCACGAGGGATGGTTAAAAGGCCGCTGCCATTGGACCTGAGAGTTCTCGCTGGTTTGTGAGGAATTAGCACGTCTTTTATATAGCGTGGCGCAAGGCCACTTAGCGCTTTGTATACAACTAACAGAATTTTAAAATCAAGAATTATGTATTAGTATTTCTTTTTCTTAACAAAGTATGACAGTCCAAAGTAATGGGGGACACTTAATATAATTAACATATATAAATAAATAACATAACATAAAATGATTAAAAAAAAAACCATTTTCTTGGGAACAATTATGCAACATTTGCCCCAAGCCCTGACTGTATGTATGCATATTGAATTTGCTTTTGCCATGAGTTCTTTATTCATTATTACATGTATGCAAATATATTTGCATTTTATAATGAGGAAACTGACTAATTCAAAAACCACTCACACACCAGGACATGATCAGTGCTGCAATATCCTGTAAATGTGAGTACTAGCGCCACTCAGTGGTGGGTGAAGTGAAGACGGCAGCCTCTCAAATATAAACAGCGGCTGACTATATATTTGCATATACTGAGGATGGTTTCCTGTGTTAAAGGTGGAGAGGTTACAACTCGACCCCCCAAAGAGAGTGGCATATCAAGACCCATGAGGTTTCAGGCAGATTTATTGGCTGAATAAAATTAAACTAGTCCACTTACTGTCATCTAAACATGCCGTCCAAATCTGCATTGTTACAGTCAGGTTACCTGTTAGCAATGCAGGAATAATGAACACTAAATGACAACTGTAATGGTGAACCTGATGAGGAAAAGTCCACTTTCAGTTTGAGTGTTTTATCACTTTTAAAGTTTTGTAGTTTTGTGTGTCACTGAATGACCGCAGTATAGTGGCTAGGTTAATCATTTTTGATAATCGATTTTGCCAAGAACAAAAAAGTAATGGAGAGATGTGGGTACACTCCTTACTTACCCTTAATTCCATCATTGATGTAATTCCATACATCAGGCAGACGCCTCTGAATAACAGTGCCCTGTAATGTCAGAATACCATTCTGGCTATTCTTCTGAACCGGTTTCAGAAATGTGGAGCAGAACGCACATTACATGCACCCTAGTAATGTATTAGGGTGCATTTTGAATGCATTCTTACAGAGAGAGAAAGAGATCCTGCTCCGGACTGGAGGGGCCATCCAGGACTGCCTATGCAGATGTCTAAAGGAACAGGTTCGACGAATGAACACACACACACACACACACACACACACACACACACACACACACACACACACACACACACACACACACACGAGCATTCAAAAACGCCAACAAACCAAACACATCTAGAAACTTCCTGTCCGTGACCTGTCTGATCACTTCACTGGACACCTGCTTAAACACTGACAGTGAAGGTCATACACATGCGTGCTTTTGATGTGCCCACGTCCTCGTGAAACGCACATATAATGCGATGCATACACACCTGGTTCATGTATTGTGGCTTGTGCACGCTCTTTTCAACCCACTGTGTGGCGCAGTGCCGTGTTAAAGGGAGTTAGGTGGTTGGACCGGGGTCAGTATGGAGCAGAGAACAAATCATCCTGAGAAAAACAGTAAACATCTGTTCTGTGACTTGGCTGCCTCTCGCTGGCAAGTTCAGCCTAATCTCAACGAGGCTGGGCCCCTTTACATTTTCCATGAGAGAAATACAGGGAGTACCAGTGAGTGGGTGACATCTGTAATGTACTTTGTGTGAAAGCAAACCAAACAAAGAAAACAGAACTGCTGAGGATGATGAGGTATACAGTGTTCATAATGAAGATGTAAATAATGATGTAGGGGCATTGGGATTTGATACTGGCCCTGTGATGGCCTGGCGGCCTATCCAAGGTGTCTCTCTGGCCGCCGCCCAATGACTGCTGGGATAGGCTCCAGCATCCCGCAACCCAGATTCGGATAAAGCGGCTTGAATAATGGATGGATGGATGGATGATGTTGTTTTGTTTCGTTTTAGTACCAGAGGGAAGACTGCCCCTTACTGGCCCACCAACACCACTTGTTGGATGTTGGATTTTTATTGGAAATGTTTATTTTGATTTCACCATAATGACTTGCTAACAAACTTTCAACTTCAGTAGTTCACTCTTAAGTACATAGTCAAAGAACTAAATCCAAATGTGCGTTTTTACAAGTACAGTCAATTGACAGTATATAATCTGTCTCTCTCTCATCTTCAGCCACTTCTGTGGGGTCGGGTCACGGTGGCAGCAAGCTAAATTGGGCACTCCAGGCACCCCTCTCCCCAGCAATGCCCTCCAGCTCCCCCTGTGGGATCCGAAGGCGTTCCCAGGCCAGAATGGACATGTAGTCCCTCCAGCGAGTTCTGGGTCAACCCCGGGGTCTCCTCCCAGTTGGTCCTCCTGGACCAGTCTGCGATGCCAGAAGTCAGCACACCCCGGTCCCCGCCTTTGCCTGCATTGCACCCTACCCCAGTGCTCATCCCCGCGAGTGGTGGGTCCATGGGGTGCACTATATAATCATTTATACAATTATATAATCATGAATTTTTTATACAGTCATAGACTAAATTTAAATTTAAGAGTTATAGTCCCCTAAAGGGAAAATGAAATGAAAAAGAATGATAGATGAACCCAAATCTGTGTTGATATATCCATAGATACTTAAATTATGTTTCCACTGTATTCTACTAGTTACTGGATAAGAGAACAGTAGCTTTCAAGTGTTTCAGCCTCAGCCTTGACAGTTTATTTCATTGTTGTTTATGTTTGCAGATTAAGATTAATGGGCACTAGTAGCATAAAAACAGACATTAGCCTAATTCTGGTTTATATATACATTGGGTCCAAAAGTCTGAGACCGCTAGAGAACATGGTTCTATTTTGTATTCTTTTTGAATGTAATACAACATTTTTCATTATAAATGATAGCATCAGTTTAACAATGACTTGGATTAATTAGTTGTGTGAGTAAGCTAGAGACAAAGTGGTTATAGTGCTATATGCTTGTATTGGTCATACTGTGATGTGTGAGTGACTGGAGTTGCGTACACTTTGTTTACTGTGTAAATGTTGTCGTGTCATTATATCTTCCCAAAAAGAGCTGACAGTCTGAATGGAATTTACCTGTTAAGATGAGTGATTAATGTTTGCATTTTCCTGCAGGCGAAGGAACAACTGCACCATCTGCTGCAACTCCACAGGCTGCAGGCACCCAGACTTAGTCCAGACCCTCATGTGAGCTCATCAAGGCAGGCCTACCTGATAAGGTGAGGACAAAGTTGGCGAGTAGAGTGCCGTATCAGGTGATATCAGTTTTCATATTTCCAAAAAGAGAGCATGTAAAAGATGCAACTGACACCACTTTCATAGAAGATCATTAAATGGGGAATTATTTTCAAAAATAAGAGGAAGCTGCTATGTTAAAAGAAAAACACAATTGTACTACTAAAAGACTAAATGACTTGAAAAATTGAGAAATTTAACACCCATGAGAACAGAAGGAATTGGGAGACATCTTGAAAAGGGACAAACAATATGAAGACTAAAAGAAAGAGGTGGCAGGAGGTCCTGACAAGGTAGCTTGGTGATTTAGTCATCGGCAGAGCAAACATTTCCCAAAGGAGAACCACAGACATATTTCAGCGACCAAATACTGGAAAAGTTCTAGAAGAGATTACGGCATTTGGGCGGCACGGTGGTGCAGTGGTTAGTGCGGTTACCTCGCAGCAAGAAGGTCCTGGGTTTGAACACTGGGGTTGTCCAAACTTGGGTGTCGTCCCGGGTCGTCCTCTGTGTGGAGTTTGCATGCTCTCCCCGTGTCTGTGTGGGTTTCCTCCGGGGGCTCTGGTTTCCTACCACAGTTCAAAGACATGTAGGTCAGGTGAATCGGCCGTACTAAATTGCCCCTAGGTGTGTGTGTGTGTGTGTGTGTGTGTGTGTGTGTGTGGGCGGGCCCTGTGATGGACTGGCGGCCTGTCCACAGTGTCTCCCCGCCTGCCGCCCAGTGACTGCTGGGATAGGCTCCAGCATCCTGCGACCCCAATTGGGATGAGCGGCTTGGATAATGAATGGATGGATTATGGCATTTGAAGAGGAAATATTTCATTAAAATAATCTGATTGACTGTATCAGTCCATCGGGGTGATTAAGGGATTGTGGAAACTGATCAATAATATAACGCAATTAAAATTCTGCTGTTATTTTGAATGTGAGCTTTAAAGAATAACTGTCAGTGGTAATTCATATTGTGGCATTGGACAAGTGCCATAAAGCCAGGGATCACTCATTCTGTAAAGCCCGGAGGAGCTGATCATCCATTTTGAGGACTGTAGATGGCAATGTGAAGACACTGGGCAAATATGAAGGGGAAGTGTCTAAACTAGACTTCTGGAGGCGAATCCAAGGGATTGATTTGTGCCATGTGGCATGCACACATTAAACCTGGTTGTAGCTGATGCAGCAAGATGCTCCCCAAATGCCACTGCCTTTTTGGCGACCTGCAGAAACTTTTCACACTTTTCTCAGCCTCTCCTTAGTGATGGGCCTTGCTGTCCCCCCCTCCCTTTTTTTTTCTCCCCAATCATACCCGGCCAATTACCCTACTCTTCCGAGTCGTCCCGGTCGCTGCTCCACCCCCTCTGCCGATCTGGGGAGGGCTGCAGACTACCAACATGCCTCCTCCGATACATGTGGAGTGACCAGCCGCTTCTTTTCACCTGACAGTGAGGAGTTTCACCAGGGGGACGTAGCACGTGGGAGGATCACGCTATTCCCCCCAGTCCCCCCTCCCCCCTGAACAGGCACCCCGACTGACCAGAGGAGGCACTAGCGCAGCAATCAGGACACACACCCACATCCGGCTTCCCTCCTGCAGACACGGCCAGCTGTGTCTGTAGGGGCGCCCAACCAAGCCGGCGGTAACATGGGGATTCGAACCGAAGACCCCTGTGTTGGTAGGCAACAGAACAGACCGCTACACCACCCGGACAGGCCTTGTTGTCTTGTCAACACAACACTGAAATCATAGTCAGAGACCAGGTTGGAGATTTTAGTTAGCAGCATAGAAGCCGTTAGGTACCAGGCTGCAGAAGTCAAGGAGGCTCTTTTAAAAGTGAGGGAGAAAGCCACTGGCACAATGAGTAAAACCTGACACAATGATTAAAAACTGGCACAATGATAAAAACTGGCACAATGATAAAAACTGAGACAAAGATAAAAACTGGCACAATGAGTAAAACCTGACACAATGATTAAAAACTGGCACAATGATAAAAACTGGCATAATAATAAAAACTGAGACAATGATAAAAACTGGCACAATAATAAAAACTGGCACAATGATAAAAACTGAGACAATGATAAAAACTGGCACAATGATAAAACTGACACAATGATAAAAACTGACACAATGATAAAAACTGACACAATGATAAAAACTGACACAATGATAAAACTGACACAATGATAAAAACTGACACAATGATAAAAACTGGCACAATGATTAAAACCTGACACAATGATTAAAAACTGGCACAATGATAAAAACTGGCACAATGATAAAAACTGAGACACAGTCTTCCCTCAAGAGGTGGGATCATATATCTTTTCGATCTGCACCGTTGTGCGGTGTGACATTCTTATCAAAATCCAGTGTATCTGCAAAATTAGTCCCTGACACTGTGAATGAATCAACCCCAAGTACTCATCTCACCCAGGCAACCACCTTTTCACACCACTGCCCTCTGGGAGGTGCTATAGGTCTTTCAAGAGCTGTACTTCCAGGCTTTGAACAGTTTCTACCCAAGTGCCATAAAGGACTGAACTCTGTTAACAAATCCTACGGTTGCAATAATATCCTGAAACTGTGCAATAACACCTGTACATTTGGCACGTGCAAAAAAAACAAAAAAATGCTGACTCGGGTTAGCACGATACACAGTCTAATTATCTAGTGTAACAGATTTACACTTATTTTTACACTTACGCATACATTATATGTTGATTGTGCTGCAAATGTTAGGGTTGTGTGTATTTGTATTTTGACTATTTGTATGTTTTCTTTTTTTTTATTTTGTAGCACTGGAGAGTTGCACTTAATTTCGTTTTACAGCTGTGCACTGACAAATAAAGGCATTCATTCATTCATTCAATTATGTCAGTCTGGTCTAGCGCAGCACAATGCTGCACATGTTGCACCACATGTTCTTTTGTCGAGAAGTGTGTTTTTTGATTTCTGATTATTTTTTTTTCATCTGTATGCTCTCTGTCTTGCTCTCGCTCTCTCTCTCTCTCTCTGTCCTCCCCTTTCTCTGACAGACATGTTTTTATGCTTGTCACACTTTTTGCCTATAGGTGATTGTAGAGATTGTTTAGTAGAAAATTGGATTTCCTCGTGAGGCAGAGATAGTCGTCCCTAGTCTGTCTGAGTTTCAGGTGTCTTGCAGACCCTTCACACCCGTCACCCACACACGGCACTTTTGCATGTCACGCAGTAGAAAAAGAAATCAACAGGACTTTCATGAAAACCAAAGCATGTGCCGCAGTTAAACAGTAGGGGGCAGTATGACAACAACGCACAGCTGTCAACACTGGAGGGTTCAGAGGCGTAAATCTGGTCAGGAGGATTTACATGTAACGCTATAACCAGTCAGAAAAAGAAGAGAATTGAATTGGGTTCCTCACAATAAAGAGGTCACATTAAATTTCCTGTTAGAAGGGCCCCAAACATGTTTTGGAGAGAGACATTTGAACATGACATTGTTGCATCATATACCATTATGACTTGATGGTTACAAATGATAACAACAGATAGTCAAAGTGTAACATATTGCAGTTTGTAGATTTCCCACTGAAGGTGTCACGAGCTCAGGATCAGTTGTTTTCAATTACATTGAGTAAAGGCAGGTATGAGAGAGCCAATACCCTCACGTACACGTTCTCCCCATGTCTGCGTGAGTTTCCTCCGGGTGCTCCGGTTTCCTCCCACCATCAAAAAGACATATGCGTTAGGGTTAATACTCCTGCCTGTGCCCCCGAGCAAGGCAATGGAAAGAAGTTGGCCCCCGGGTGCTGCAGCTGCCCACTGCTCATGTACATACCTATATATACGTATATATTGTAGCGAATTCGGGGGGCAACCGCAGGAACCGCCGCAGCGGGGACGCGAACCCGTAACTCCCGCACTGTGGGAGACATCACTAACCACCCAACTAAAGGGTCCGACCCGTTAGCCAAGGGTCAACATGTCTAATTATCCATGCACATTACACTATCCCCCTCTTTCGGGAGGCGCATCCCCGCACTTCAGCATATCAGCTCCCTCACGCCTCTGGGCGCACGCGCCTCCGATGACCTCACGGTCTCACCATCCCACTTCTGACACCAATGCAGCAAATTCAGGGGGGCAGCCCGGGTACCGCCACAGCCGGGACGCAAACCCACGTCTCCCACACCGCAAGCGACAACGTTGACCAGTCGACTAAAGGGTCCGACCCGTTAGCCAACGGCCAACGTGTCTACTTATCCATGCACATTACACTATATATATATATATATATATATATATATATATATATATATACACACACTCACTGGCCACTTTATTAGGTACACCTTGCTAGTACTGGGTTGGACCCCCTTTTGCCTTCAGAACTGCCTTAATCCTTCGTGGCATAGATTCAACAAGGTACTGGAAACATTCCTCAGAGAGTTTGGTCCATATTGACATGATAGCATCACGCAGTTGCTGCAGATTTGTCGGCTGCACATCCATGATGCGAATCTCCCGGTCCACCACATCCCAAAGGTGCTCTATTGGATTGAGATCTGGTGACTGTGGAGGCCATTTGAGTACAGTGAACTCATTGTCATGTTCAAGAAACCAGTCTGAGATGATTCGAGCTTTATGACATGGCGCGTTATCCTGCTGGAAGTAGCCATCAGAAGATGGGAACACTGTGGTCATAAAGGGATGAACATGGTCAGCAACATTACTCAGGTAGGATGTGGCGTTCACACGATGCTCAATTGGTACTAAGGGGCCCAAAGTGTGCCAAGAAAATATCCCCACACCATTACACCACCACCAGCAGCCTGAACTGTTGATACAAGGCAGGATGGATCCATGCTTTCATGTTGTTGACGCCAAATTCTGACCCTACCATCCGAATGTCGCAGCAGAAATCGAGACTCATCAGACCAGGCAACCTTTTTCCAATCTTCTATTGTCCAATTTTGGTGAGCCTGTGCGAATTGTAGCCTCAGTTTCCTGTTCTTAGCTGACAGGAGTGGCACCCGGTGTGGTCTTCTGCTGCTGTAGCCCATCTGCCTCAAGGTTCGACGTGTTGTGCGTTCAGAGATGCTCTTCTGCATACCTCGGTTGTAATGAGTGGTTATTTGAGTTACTGTTGCCTTTCTATCAGCTCGAACCAGTCTGGCCATTCTCCTCTGACCTCTGGCATCAACAAGGCATTTTTGCCCACAGAACTGCCGCTCACTGGATATTTTCTCTTTTTCGGGCCATTCTCTGTAAACCCCTAGAGATGGTTGTGTGTGAAAATCCCAGTAGATCAGCAGTTTCTGAAATACTCAGACCAGCCCGTCTGGCACCAACAACCATGCCACGTTCAAAGTCACTTAAATCACCTTTCTCCCCCATTCTGAGCTCGGTTTGAACTGCAGCAGATCGTCTTGACCATGTCTACATGCCTAAATGCATTGAGTTGCTGCCATGTGATTGGCTGATTAGAAATTTGCGTTAACGAGCAGTTGGACAGGTGATATCTCCCCCCTCTTTTCCTTCCAATTGTACTCGGCCAATTACCCCACTCTTCCGAGCCGTCCCGGTCGCTGCCCCACCCCCTCTGGCGATCCGGGGAGGGCTGCAGTCTACCACATGCCTCCTCCGATACATGTGGAGTCGCCAGCCGCTTCTTTTCACCTGACAGTGAGGAGCTTCACCAGGGGGACGTAGCACGTGGGAGGATTACACTATTCCCCCCAGTTCCCCCTCACCCCTGAAGACAGATTTCGTTGTAACCTGTACAATGACAAAAATAAATTGCCTTTCTTGAGATCAGGGGTTTCTATTTAGGGGGGACAGAGTTAAGGAATAAAGGACTGCGGCCTCTTTTTGCTGTTAGGTGGGAGTGAGTGAGACGGTCAGTACACACATCTTCTCTCCGATTTACTATATAGAGAGAAATATATTACAAATACGCACAGAAGGCTAAGATTGGGTGGCAGGTCGCCGTACACGGTCGTCAAAACTATTTGCACTTAATCCCCATATCTTGTTTTTCAAACAGCTGTCAGTTGACAGGAGAGGAATGAATCAAAAGTAAGTTGTATTAGTTTTTTTGTGGTTTTTCAACAACCAGTTCAGTCCTTCATTAGTGCACATGTTAATATTCTCCAATAACCCACAAATGAATTTTAAGCTCTGCTTTTGAAAAAATTAATAGTAGGTTGATTGCCCCCCCCCCCCCCCGACATCACTTGCGTTCCCAAACAGGATCATTTAGGATCAAGTTTATTTATTTTTCACTGATTACCGTCCTGAGACCTGCCCCGAACTCATCTCCACATTGCTGATGTCCCACTGGGCGCAGCGATTTTTCTCTTTATTCCCAAGGTTACAGAGAAAAGACTCTAAATAACTTTGAATAAATTGGAAATCACAATAAAAATATCGCGTTTAAATGTCTTTAATATATGAAGTTAGGAGCTGTGGTGGATATATGAATGTATGTGTGTACTGTACAGTGGCCTCAGCAAGTATTCACACAGCCTCATTCTTTGCACACTTTGTTTTATAGATTTAATCTTAAATAGATGAAATTATTTTTGACCCCCCCCCCCTTTCTCCCCAATTATATCCGGTCAATTACCCCACTCTCCGATCCGGGGAGGGCTGCAGACTACCACACGCCTCCTCCGATACATGTGGCGTCACCAGCCGCTTCTTTTCACCTGACAGTGAGGAGTTTCACCAGGGGGACGTAGTGCATGGGAGGATCATGCCATCCCCCCCCCCCCCCCCCCCCAGTTCACTCTCCCCTCTGAACAGGGTCACAGGGATGCTGGGAGCCTATCCCAGCAGTCACTGGGCGGCGGCAGGCGGGGAGATACCCTGGACAGGCCGCCAGGCCATCACACAGGGCCGACACACACACACACACACAGACACACACACACACACACACACACACACACACATTCATACCTAGGGACAATTTAGTATGGCCGATTCATGTCTTTGGACTGTGGGAGGAAACCGGAGCACCCGGGGGAAACCCACGCAGACACAGGGAGAACATGCAAACTCCATACAGAGGACCACCCAGGACGACCCCCAAGGTTGGACTACCGTGGGGCTCGAACCCAGGACCTTCTTGCTGTGAGGCAACCGCGCTAACCACCGTGCCACCGTGCCGCTGTTATTTTCCAGTTGTATGCATTGTAAGACTTTCTGTATCCACCTGTCGTGTTGTGGGGAGGCATGTTTCCATTTAAGAAGAATGGAGCATCCGGCCAACAGAGTGGTAAAGACAATGGCATGCTGTATTGTAGTGGGTATATTCTGAGTCGGGGGGAGACCGAACAAAGCAGTCAGAGGGTTTGGGTCTATATTTGTGTTGAGGACCTGTTCATGGGTTTTGAATACGTTGGACCAAAAGTCAGTCAACCCCGAGCATGTCCAAAACATGCAAATGGTCAGCTGGAGATGGTTTACATCTTATTGCAGGCGTCAGTTCTGCTGGGGAATATTTTAGCCAATTTAGCGCAGGTGAAGTGGGCTCCGTGAAGCACCTTGCACTGCACTAGGCCATGCCTGGTGTATGTAGATGAAGAGTGCACCAGACTGAGAATGTCACTCCACTCGCTGTCGGAGATGTCAACACCCAAGTCATGTTCCCAGGAGTCTTTGAGGGATGCAGTGGGGGCCGGATTTAGGGAGTCAATTTTGCCATAGGTAATAGATATCGGCTGCTTTTGATCAAAGTCAAGGGTGGGAAACTGGTCAATGTCCAGTTCGGGGTGGCGGTTGGGGGAAGTGGGAAAACTGCTTTTGGACAAAATGCCTTATTTCGAAAAAACAAAAGAGGTGGCTGTTGTTGGGCAAGTTATATTTAACTGACAGGGATGCTAAGGATGAGAAGACTACATCCTCATATAGGTCATTAAGTGTTATAAGACCATTGGTTGGCCACCTATGGAAGGCAGGGTCAGAGCAGGACAGGGAGAATAAGTGATTATTTAAAATTGGTGTGTGGATCGAAGCTCTGTGTAGACCATATTGTTTTCTGGGTTGGAGCCAAATCTTAAAGTGATACTGACATCAAAATCTGAAAATTCCTATTGATAGGCTATGTTCTGAGTTGGAATGTGACCCCGGAGAAATTCAGTGGCCAAACAGCGCGTCTGCGGCCACTCGAGAGAGATCTGTGATTGACTGTAGATGGTGTCCAATGACAAATTGTGCCGGTGGACACGTAGACACCAGTCAATTTGCATATAGGGTGTGTCTGTAGCGAGATGCTATAAAACCACGGAGAAGCCGTTCTTTCACCCCCTCCTGCTAGCTACTTGGCTCAAGTTTGTGCTATTTTGCTGAGACTTTATCGATCTTGCTACAACGTATTGCTATCTATCTAACAAATATCTATCTATTTATCTGAATAGCTATCATCTGTCTATCTAACAGTTATTTGTATTATCGAACATATTATTCACCAAGTTGTATTACATTACATTACATTACAGTCATTTAGCCTACGCTTTTATCCAAAGTGACTTACAATAAGTGCATTTAAGGTAGGAAATCAGGAGAACTACTAGTCATCAGAGGTCATAAGTGCATCCTCTCTCTAAAAGAAAGAGATTTTTTTTTAAAAATTTTAAAATGAGTGAATACAATAAGTGCTAAGAGCAAGTAACAGGGTAGCAGTTCTTGAAGAAGTGAGTTTTCAACCTGCGCCGAAAGATGGGCAGCGACTCCACTGTCCTGACATCAGTGGGGAGTTCATTCCACCACTGTGGGGCCAGGACAGAAAAGAGCCGTGACCGGGTCGATCAGCAGCAGGGGCCTCTGAGCAACGGGGCAACCAGGCGTCTCAAGGCAGCAGAGTGAAGTGGTCGGGCAGGGGTGTAGGGCTTGACACTGGCCTGGAAATAGGAAGGACCTGATCCTTTCACTGCCCTGAAGGCTAGCACCAGAGTTTTAAACTGGATGCGAGCAGCTACTGGGAGCCAGTGTAGGGACATGAGAAGGGGAGCTGTGTGGGAGAACTTAGGGCGGTTGAACACCAGACAAGCTGCAGCTTTCCGAACAAGCTCCAGAGGTCTTATGGCCAACGCCGGGGCGCCAGCAAGGAGGGAGTTGCCATAGTCCAGCTGGGAGATGACCAGAGCCTGGATGAGCACCTGTGCCGTCTCGTCAGTGAGGAATGGGCGAATCCTCCCGGTGTTATAGAGGAGAAATCTGCAGGAGCGAGCAACCGATGCAACGTTTGCAGCAAATGACAGTTGGTCATCCAGGATCACACCCAGATTCCTCGCAGTCCGAGTTGGCATCACTACGGTGTTGTCAGTGGTGATGGCCAGGTCTCAGTGTGGGCAACCTTTCCTCAGGAGGAACATCAGCTCTGCCTTGTCCAGATTGAGCTTCAGGTGGTGTGTCGCCATCCACTCCGAGATGCCAGTCAAGCACACAGCAATGCGTGTCTCTGTTTGTGTGTCAGAAGGAGGGAAGGACAAGATCAGCTGGGTGTCATTGGCATAACAATGGTAAGAGAAGTCATGTGAGTGAATTACAGAACCCAGGGATGTTGTGTACAGGGAGAACGGAAGAGGACCCAGAACCAAACCTTGTAGAACACCTGTAGTCAGTCTGCAAGGCTCCGACACAGATCCCCTCCATGTCACCTGGTAGGAGCGACCTGTCAGGTAGGATGCAAATACTGAGAGTGCAGAGTCTGTGACACCCAGCCCCTCGAGGGTAGAGAGGAGGATCTGGTGGTTCACTGTGTCGAACGCAGCTGACAGGTCCAGGAGTATCAGGACAGAGGAGAGTTTGCTCTTGCAGAGTGCAGCGATCCTGCGTGGTTCTACAGCACGGCAGTGCAATACTGCCGTGCTGTAAGCCAACTATCATGCCGTGGTGGCATGCGAAATGCGTGGTCCCTGGATGCCCGAGCACCGGCGCCAGCCCCGGCATTAGCCTTTTCTCCCTTCCGAGAGATCCCGAAACGCTGAGACAGTGGCGTGAAGCCATCAGGTTATGAGAAGCAGATCTCTCCAAACGCAAAAGTGTGCAGTCTTATTTTATTTATTTTTTTTATTTTTTTCCAATTGTATTTTTCAATTCTGGGTCTGATTACAAATGAATAAATGGACCTAAACAAATAGACACAGCAGTCTGTGAATAGTTGGAAGTGCACACCTGCACCAGATTGAATCTCCCAAGTGGAGTGAATGTGTGGGGAGTTTGCAAAATACCTAAATGAAATACACAAATTCTGACCAGATGTGCACTGAATGTCTTACCAAAAAAGAAAAAAAAGTGCTGTGGCTGTCACGAACGGCTGAACTGTTATTCACAGAGACATGTATTTCATGCACTATTCTGGAATCTTCTGGACTGTACATAATCATTATTGATATTTTACATTCTTGACATTACTATACTCGTATTTATAGTTTTTTGTTATATTTCTATTATTTGCATTATTCCTGACTCGTACAAACAGTTTTCATCTTTTATACTTGGATGTGTCTATGTGAGTAGTAATACCATGAGTCACTGTAAGTGTATATAGTATGTATTAGGCCAATAAAAACAGATTCTGATACGCTTCTGGGCTCCCGTGCTAAAAGAACATACTACTGTTGTCATTGTATTTGACTTGAGTGAAAATCACTTGAGTTTCTTTTTTGGGGGCATTTATTTATGCTATGAGGTCCAGCGGGGGCCTCGCCTGGCGTTGACTGTGGTGTTTTAGACGTCATCGTGTGGAGTGCGCGGAGGTGTGTCGAGGGTGTCTGACAGGGAGAGCTTGCGCTGGATCAGCTGGGAAGGCTTGGTCTGCTTCATCCGGTTGCCACAGGGGACACGGCCTCTGCCTGGAGCTGCGCCCGAGGAGGAAACACGGAGGGCGCTCTGACAGGACGCGTAATCGGGGCAGGCTAGGCTAACTGCTAGCCCATGCAGACCGGCGGTTCTGACAGTCATCCTGGCTGGCGTTTGTTCTCTTGGACGGTGATTTATTTATTTATGTATTTATTTAGTTTGGATATATGTGTTAGTTTGAACATGTGTGTTCTTGTAGTTCTTGGATGTGGTTTTGTCTGTATGTTGGCACTGCTGTGGGCTGGGGAAAACGGCATTTCGTTTCATTTCATGTGCGCAAGTACATGAGGTGAAATGGCAAAGTGTTCCTGTTTCCTGAAGATGTGAGATGAAAGTGACAGTGGGTGGACTTTCTCCCAATGCGCTCCGATTTGCTAATGGCCCACACTAATCCACAGCATGTAATGTGGTTGTTGTAGTGAGCCTGCTCAGCTGCCGGAATCTAGAAATATAAACTGAGATTTCACTCCTACCTAAAACAATCGCCCACGCAAACACTGAGCCACACCCAAACGACTACCCAGGAAGACAGTAGCCAATAGCTTTCAATTCATAAAACCACACCTATTTTTGGTTATAATTCAAACTCCCAGTGTTAAAAAATGTGTTCAGAAAGGGCATGTCAGTCTCTCTTTAATAGTACTGGTGACAACTGGGATGTTTGAGATTTTCTGGGCCACTGTGGGAAGCTGAGAGTAAATCACGGAGTGTACAGAACAAAAGAGAGATGATATCTCGGTATGAACCCAGGGTGGACAGGGGTCAGAACATTTGCAGCTGTCCCAGTACAGGAGTTTATTAAAGTTATAGGCCCGAAAGTAGTGGAGGAAATTCAGAAGCGCTAGGCCTCCTTCAGACTTGAGGAGCTGGAGAACTGATCTCCTAAGACGGCCAGGCTTGTTATTCCAGATGGACACATTCAGCTTCTGGCCGAGACTGGGGAAAAGGATTTATTAATACAAATTGGGATATGTTGGAAAAGATGTAAAAATGTTGACAGGATGACCAGTTGAGTTTCGCCAGGGGGACGTAGCGCGTGGGAGGATCACGCTATTCCCCCCAGTTCCCCCAGAACAGAGGAGGCGCTAGTGCAGCGACCAGGATATACTATATCCACATCCAGCTTTCCACCCTCAGACATGGCCAATTGTGTTTGTAGGGATACCCGACCAAGTTGGAGGCAACATGGGGACTCGAATCGCCGAGCCCCATGTTGGAAGGCAACGGAATAGCAGCTATGCTACCTGGACGCCCAGCTCTTACCCTAACCTTAACCTAATCCTAGTTCTAACCTTAACTCTAAACCCAAGTCCTAACCCTAAAATACTTGGTACACACACGCACACACACTAACCAATGGCATTTGGGCTTTGTTGTAAGACCATTTAGAAGATTGGTCTGTAGTTGAATGACACCGATCTAGTCTAGCAATGCTCAAAACACTGACTGCAGCTCATACAAGTATATTCAGTCTTAAACACAAACTGGGTAGCAGTTGGATGGGTCTGAAGTCATCTCAGACACACTTTGTCTAATTTGGCCTCCTAGCGATGACTCTGTCTCAGTGTGGTCATTAATGTTCGGGTTAGCGTGTTCGAAACTTATTTTGCCCCCTGTGCAATGACCCATCAAAATGTTATAATCTAGTTTAATGGTGAGATGGAGCAGTCTTTCTCAATAGCTGTGGTATGTGGTGGTCTGCCCCGGGAGGACAGGCTCACTCCTCTTTATCTCTCTTGTCATCACTACATTCATGGCCCCCTTTAATTTGTTATTTGATTCTTAGTGGTTCTTAAGTTCAGTGAAAAAGTTCATTACTTTCAGCATGGAGCGTGGTGGTCTATCACAGTCTGCACATTGCATGGTATTGACCCGTCCTGCATGGCTTTCCTCCGTCATATCCATTTAGGTCATCAATAAAAAGCTTGAGACTGGCATGTGGTTTAAAAACTAGAGCTGAGATGAATAACCGAAATCTAATAAAAGTTAGACCCTTACTAATGCGTGGAGTCATCTGAATTCCATGGAAAACTAGTCAATATGTCAAATGAATCACCAACAAACCTCCACCCCCCCCCCCACCTCCATAACTGTAGTGGTCTGGACACATTCCTACAACACCACAATGAAAGAGACTCCTCATTTGTTCAAAATGTCCATTTTCTATTGTTATTTTTCATTTTAATCTTACCGATTCCTCCCTTTTTTCATGCTATTTTGTGTGTTGTCCTATCTGACTCTATTATTATTATTAATTATTATTATTTGATTGTGTTAATATTTTGTTATTATTGTCATTACTGCTATTATTATTATTATTATTATTATTATTATTATAGCAATTAATATTATATTTTTTCCATTCAAATCTTACTTTATTCAGACACATAGGTACATAGGTCCATATTAAAACAACAACAACAACAAAGAAATGCAACACAGGACAACAACCCAAAATATCGCTAAAAACAGCAGTTCACAAGTCCACAATGATTAAAACCTATACAGACATTTGTTCCAATGCTTCCAGAAACAAAAGGGGTACCTCCTGGTTTCACTTTGTGTAGGCGCAGTTAAGAGCATTATAATTACATTCTTAGAATCAGTTACCCGACACATAAATTTGTACATAAAATTCCTCAACACAGCATGACAAGTGGGAACATTACTAGTCGCAAACATGTGACTTGTACTTGTCCATCTTGGAAGCTTGAGCAGGATTCTGAATACATAATGATTTATCTTTTTCTTTTTTTTGTGAAGCATTTTGTAACATTGTTTTAGAAAAGTTCTATATACAGTGCATCCGGAAAGTATTCACACCCCTTCACTTTCCCCACATTTTGTTATGTTACAGCCTTATTCCAAAATGGATTAAATTCCTTTTTTTCTCATCAATCTACACACAATGCCTCATAATGACAAAGTGACAAAGGTTTTGTAGAAATTTTTGCAAATTTATTAAAAATAAAAAACTGAAATATTGCATGTACATAAGTATTCACACCCTTTACCATGACACTCAAAATTGAGCTCAGGTTCATCCTGTTTCCACTGATCATCCTTGAGATGTTTCTGCATCTTGATTGGAGTCCACCTGTAGTAAATTCAATTGATCGGACATGATTTGGAAAGGCACACACCTGTCTATATAAGGTCCCACTGTTGACAGTGAATGTCAGAGCAGAAACCAAGCCATGAAGTCAAAGGAATTGTCTGTGGACCTTCGAGACAGGATTGTATCAAGGCACAGATCTGGGGAAGGGTATAAAAAAATGTCTACAGCTTTGAAGGTCCCAAAGAGCACAGTGGTCTCCATCATTTGTAAATGGAAGAAGTTTGGATCCACCAGGACTCTTCCTAGAGCTGGCCGCCCAGCCAAACTGAGCAATCGGGAGAGAAGAGCCTTGGTCAGGGAGGTGACCAAGAACCCGATGGTCACTCTGACAGAGCTCCAGCGTTCCTCTGTGGAGATGGGAGAACCTTCCAGAAGGACAACCATCTCTGCAGCCCTCCACCAATCAGGCCTTTATGGTAGAGTGAACAGACGGAAGCCTCTGCTCAGTAAAAGGCACATGACAGCCCGCTTGGAGTTTGCCAGAAAGCACCTAAAGGACTCTCAGACCATGAGAAACAAGATTCTCTGGTCTGATGAAACCAAGATTGAACTCTTTGGCCTGAATGCCAAACGTCACATCTGGAGGAAACCAGGCACCTCTCATCACCTTGCTAATACCATCCCTACAGTGAAGCATGGTGGTGGCAGCATCATGCTGTGGGGATGTTTTTCAGCGGCAGGAACTGGGAGACTAGTCAGGATCGAGGGAAAGATGAATGGAGCAAAGTACAGAGAGATCCTTGATGTAAACCTGCTCCAGAGCGCTCAGGACCTCAGACTGGGGCGAAGGTTTACCTTTCAACACGACAACGACCCTAAGCCCACAGCCAAGACAACGAAGGAGTGGCTTCAGGACAAGTCTGTGAATGTCCTTGAGTGGCCCAGCCAGAGCCCAGACTTGAACCCCATTGAACATCTCTGGAAAGACCTGAAAATAGCTGTGCAGCGACACTCCCCATCTAACCTTACAGAGCTCGAGAGGATCTGCAGAGAAGAATGGGAGAAATACCCCAAATATAGGTGTGCCAAGCTTGTAGCTTCATACCCAAGAAGACTTGAGGCTGTAATCGCTGCCAAGGGTGCCTCAACCAAGTACTGAGTAAAGGGTGTGAATACTTATGTACATGCAATATTTCAGTTTTTTATTTTTAATAAATTTGCAAAAATATCTACAAAACCTTTTTTTCTTTGTCATTATGGGGTATTGTATGTAGATTGATGAGAAAAAAAGGAATCCATTTTAGATTAAGGCTGTAACATAACAAAATGTGGGGAAAGTGAAGGGGTGTGAATACTTTCCGAATGCACTGTACATAAAATCATTTTTATCATTATTATCATTATAAGCTACCTGCAGCTTTTTCATTTGTGCGTGGCGATAGTCGCACCACAAGTGGGCTGTATAGATTGGGGTACAGTAGGCCCTAAAAAGAGCAGTTTTATCATCATCTGTACACATGTGAAATTTGCGTGTCAGCATGTTGGCTTGTGCGTACAGTTTGCAACACTGGTGCTGCACATCAACGTCATCGCATAAATCACTCCTGATGGTGTGACCCAGATATCTTACTTTGTTCACCACGTTTAGTGCTTGGTCTGCCAAGACCAATAAAAGAACATATTGTTCCCGATCCTCCTTGGTTTTATCAATCATGACAACACTCTTTTTACAGTTAAATTTAATGTCATGCTGCACACCATAACTTGAGCAGACTTTGAGCAGTTGCTGTATTATTTTATTATGTGTTTATTGTGTTTTAACATTCTTATTATTACTATTATTGTCATTATTGTTGCTATTATTATTATAGCAATTATTATTATTATTATTATATTATACACAACAGGGACTATCAAACTGTGCATCCACACATTGAAGTATGCAAGGAGGAAAAAAAGTGCACATTTGAATTAGCTTTAGCTCCAGCATCCCCACGATCCTGAGAGCAGGGTAAGCGGTTTGGATACTGGATGGATGGATGGATGATATTATTGTTTATTGATAGAGGACTAAAAAAATGCCTCAGGTTGAACCGGTGTGAAGGTGCTGATGTCTTACAGTGCTGTATTTGGTTGTTGATGTTCTGCTCACGCACTGTAGTTTCGGGTTAGGCCGCACGACTCTCCACCACCAGACGGTTTATTAGAACGACATGACGAATGCAATATATCTGTAATCTGTTCATTTCTCTTTGCTGAGAGAGAGCGAGAGAGGGCACCATACCACTCTTACAGGGACATAAACCTCTGTTTTAATCAATAAGTGGAAATGAGCTGAGCTCCTTCCAGAAGTAATTGGGGGCTGAGATGAATGACCTGTTTGCGTCTCTCTCCTTCCTACTTTCTGGTCCATTCTCCGTCCTGCCCGTGTGTTTAAACACCCGCACCACCTCATTCTCTCCTCCCCGTCTCTCTCCCTCTACCTCATAGTCGTGTGGAGGTCCCAGTGCTGCATGGGTGGAGATAGTGCCTGCTCCATCCCCACCATGGCTTCCTCCCTACCCAGTCTGTAATGAATGGAGAAGCTCATGGTCTCTGGTCTCCACCAAATGTCATGCACATCGCTGCACTCACTGTGGTCCCGGATGTTAACCCTTTCCAGGCTGGCTAAAACTTTGACTCTACTGGAAAAGGAAAAAATGAAAAACCTCTATACATGTGTAAAAGGATAGCAAAGAAGGTAGCTCGTCCATGTGGCAGCTGGATGGTTTGTGTAGAATAAAACTTTACTAGAGCAGCTTTTTAGGACGTCGGCAGTAAAAAAACAAACAACGAATGTCGCCGCATCACATAATCAGTCTTTAAGACAGAGGGGGAATCCAACTCGCTTCTCCTTAATGTGTTTTTAATGTCCAATTCCTTGGGCGTTTCAGTCTTTTATGCAGCGTTGCCTCATTTTCCTTTTTATTTGTTTCTCTTCATCTGATGAGGTGGAGGAACAAAGAGCCGGGTACTCTTCGTTCACTGACACGATACACATCTGTTTTAAAGTCCTGTCAAGGTTGTTTTTTTTATCAGTTCACAAACTTCAGTCTGCACACCACAAACGAATGAGCCATACTGAATTGTGATTCCATCCGTTATCCAAACCGCTTATCCCGCTCTCAGGGTGGCAGGGATGCTGGAGCCTATGCCAGCAGTCTCTGGGCGGCAGGCGGGGAGACACCCTGGACAGGCCGCCAGGCCGCCACAGGGCCTGAATTGGGATTAATTATGGTTTATTTAGCAGTGCAAGAGACTCAAAGAAACTGTCTTGATGCTCAATGACCCCGGTAAGAAACTCTCTCAGAAGGTTGAATCAGTTCCTCTGGACACAACGTTTATTGCAACGTTTCATCACTACCACTGCATGGTACTGGCTCGACTCAACTCTACTTTACTCGCTTTTTTCTTCTTTTTTTTTTCCCATTGGGCAAAAGTTAGGGACAGCACCTGGTACCAGGTACTTTTTTTGGTACCACCTCCGTCGAGGTTCCAAGTGAGCTGAGCCAATACTAAAAGGGGACATGAAAATAGCGTTATAAATAAAATATAAATATAACGAAATATATTTATTTATATTCAATTAAATATAAATAAACTCTTTAAAAAAAAATAAACTAGTCAACATGCCCACAAATGACCAGCGGGGCTTTGCCGTGAGGGGGGGCTATCAGCAGCGGAAAACGAAATCCCAGAAAGTAAAGCGAGTCGAGTCGGGTCGAGCCGGTACCATGCAGCGGAAAAGGGGCGTTAGTGACCGAAACCACCGCTCGGTTTCATATGCAAATGAGCGTGACCACTCTAGGCGTGAAACTCTGGTTAAATTTCAAAATGGCGTCCAGCGCAGCCGCACAGTTAAGAACGCGTTTTACATTTTACATAGTAAGACATTTTGAATGAATGACTGATGATTTATTTCGAACATGCAGACAGGCGGGATATAAGACGCAGATAATCAATTGCCGATAATCAGAAGTGATAATCCACACCGAACCCAGCGAGCAGGTCTCCATGTACACCAGATTATTTGTTACCTGTTCGAAAAGGAGCAGTAGGAAGTGTACACTTATTTTTTTTTATTTTCATCTAAATAATTAATATTTTTTTCCCTCTCTAGAACGAGTCCTACGCTGGACGTAGCCGTGGCGTTTGTATGAAAACTGTACAGTTTTTACTCGCTGTCGACCATCTTTGTTCGGATTTGTGTCTCCCTGCCTTGCTGCCCAGTGACAGCCGGGATAGGCTCCAGCATCCCCGCCACCCTGAGAGCAGGATAAGCGGTTTGGATAATGGATGGTTGGATAATAAAAAAATAAAAAAACCTAAATAAAATTAAACACGTATTACAAAGTGATTGGCAATGAAAAAAAGAAGAAGCTGTATTTGTTTTTCACAGACAAAAAATTAAATAAATAAATACAAGAAATGATCCACCTGTTCATTGAAGGTCGAGCTTAATCGCCCCCCCCCCCCATGTGGTTTGTTGTTCTTCAGTCGCTCGTTTTGAACCGGGTCAGTGGTTTTGAGCTGTTGTGTTTGGGTGTGTTCGCTTGGGGAGTGGACCGAGAAGCTCGCTTTGAGCTCTGATGTCTTCTGACGTCAGCAAAGCCCCTTGCCAGTTGGCTTTACAGTGTCCTCCTCATGGAAATATACTGGTGAGTCAGTGATAGTTCCCAGGTTGTTGTTTTTTTTTTAATACGTCTAGTTATGTGTCCCTCATAGATCTGATAAACTCTTCCTTTTATCTGTTTGTTTTTCAGGAGAGAAACATTTTCCGCCCATTGCACTGGGGACGTGAATCTTACTTGATTTAGTTTATAATTAGATATCATCTGGACTTTAAACTCAATTCAACGTTGAGACCATTTGAAGAGATAAAATTTAATTTAACTGTTAATGGCATGTGGTATTCTAAATATAATAGTGGCATGGTGGCGCAGATCGCCTCACAGCAAGAAGGTCCTGGGTTCGAGCCCCAGGGTAGTCCAACCTTGGGGGTCGTCCTCTGTGGAGTTTGCATGTTCTCCCCGTGTCTGCGTGGGTTTCCTCCGGGGGCTCCGGTTTCCTCCCACAGTCCAAAGACATGTAGGTCAGGTGAATCGGCCATGCTAAATTGTCCTTAGGTGTGTGTGTGTGTGTTGGTCCTGTGATGGTCTGGCAGCCTGTCCAGGGTGTCTACCCGCTTGCCGCCTAGTGACTGCTGGGGTAGGCTCCAGCATCTCCGCGACCCTGAGAGCAGGATGAGCGGTTTTGATAATGGAATGGGTGGATGGTATTCTAAATATAATCACCCCAGATGTTTGCCTCACCTGTTTATTGTAACTTGCGGGATAAATGGAAATGGAGATCAAGGGCTAATCTAGGGGGTGGCTCTCAATAAATACCCCCGTCTCCACCTCACCATCTGCTGAGGACACATTATGCAACAAAATGCATCATTCTAGCAACAATTCAGCCATCGTCGGGCCAAGTCCAAACTTGTCTCCAGAAAATAGAGCAAGAACAGATGCATGCAGTCTGCGCACGATGAATCATTTGAAAATTTTCAGAGAAAACGGACAGGTCTCTGCTATATGATAAACAGAGATGATATGTGTGTGTTTAACCTAGAAATTTCTCCACTTGTTTTGCTTATGTGTAATTAGTACTGATGAGTAACGTAGTGGATTGAAGCAATAAAGTCTTCACCGTGCACTGTATTGACGGAGAAACCGGTGTTGTCCTGCTCAGTCTTTCCCAAAGCGCCAATATGTACCAGAATGCATTGCGCTTAAGCCTCCGTATCGTCGTCAATAGAATCCCGGGACGTCATTTCCTCCATCAGAAACGCACGGAGTTCCGTAGGAAACGTAGCATAGCCAAGAGAACGAGGATGTTTGAACCGCATAAAACACCAGGAGTTTGCATGTTCTCCCCATGTCTGTGTGGGTTTCCTCCGGGTGCTCCGGTTTCCTCCCACAGTCCAAAGACATGCAGATCAGGTGATTCGGCCGTACTAAATTGTCCGTAGGTGTGTGTGTGTGTGTGTGTGTGTATGTGGGCCCTGTGATGGCCTGGCAGCCTGTCCAGGGTGTCTCCCCACCTGCTGCCCAAAGACTGCTGGGATAGGCTCCAGCATCCCCGGGACCCGGAGAGCAGGATTTAGAGTCTCTGTGTCAGCCATGGAGAGAAAAGACCGAATTTTAGCTATGTTACATAAGTGAAAAAAAGCAGTCTGTGATTTCTTTAATGTGCTTATCAAAGGAAAGGCTGGGATCAAACGTAACACCAAGATTTTTGGCTTCCACACTTCATGAAACCACAGAGTTGTTGATTGTTATCGTTACTTGATCAAATTGGTGTCTGTGTCTAGCAGGGCCAATGACCAGCATCTCGGTTTTATCAGACTTTAAAAGCAGAAAGTTAGGTGACATCCAGTTTTTCACAGCCGCCAAGCAGGCCTCCAAGTTAGTCATTTGAGTATGATCATCAGCCCCTATAGGCACATACAGCTGAGCATAGCAATGGAAATTTATTCCATAACTGCGTATAATTTGGCCAAGAGGTAAAATGTAAAGAGAGAAAAGTAGAGGGCCTAGAACTGAGCCCTGAGCCACACCATATTTAACATCAGATAATTTTGATATAATATTACTATAGCAGACACACTGTGTTCTTCCAGATAAGTAGGACGTAAACCAATAGAGAGCTAAGCCAGAGACACCAAAAATTACAATTTAATCTATGTAATAGTATACAGTGATCAATGGTGTCAAAGGCTGCACTGAGGTCCAGTAGTAGAAGCACGGAAGTGGAATCAGAGTCCATAGCTAGTAAAAGATCGTTCACCACTCTGGTCAGAGCAGTTTCAGTCGAGTGACAGGACCTGAAAGCCATTGAAAAAGTTCATATAAACTTCACCCAAAAAGTAAGGAAATGTGTGTTTGGTAGATTATTTCTTTGTTGTAATGATGCTTCTTGGCAATAAATCTTATATCAGGCATTTGATTGTCAGCACCTGGGGTACCAGAAGCTCAAAACAAGAGTCAATAGCAACAGCAAAATAAGCTGTTTGGCATTGGCAGAGAAGATTTGGCAAATTTTTCATGGGCGCAACCCACATACTCAGCTCTGCTGCTCATCCCACAAATGCATGTTCCTTATACACGTGGTGCCATTTAAAAGGGAAATAAACAGGCTTTCCAACGGTATAAGATTTATTGCCAAGAAGCATTGTTACAACAAGGAAATAATCTACCAAACACAAATTTCCTTACTTTTTGTGCTAAGTATAGATGATTTTCTTCTATATAGGTCGAAAGTTGTTGATACATAACTCTTTCTAGTACTTTAGGAAAGAATGGAGGATTAGAGACTGGTTGATAGTTATTAAGAGACTTTGGATCGAGGTGCAGTTTTTTAAGTAGAGGTTTAACCACAGCTGTCTTAAGACTGCTGGGGACAATGCCAGTAGTAAGTGATGTCTAGCATTGTAGGTCCCAGAAAAGGCCAGAGATCTTTAAAAAGTTTTGCTGGTAAGAGGTCAAGCAGTTGATTTAGAAGCTGACACGAACATAGTCAAAGTATCAAGAGAGTCTCAAAAGCTGTAATAATTGGGACTGTCAGTGACTCATTGTATAGATATGAATTTGGCAAGACAGCTGGAGAGAGAGTCTCAAAAGCTGTAATAACTGGGACTGTCAATGACTCATTGTCCAGGCTCAGCGTTTTCGGGTTTTTTATTTTTCAAAGCCATCCAGCATGCCAAATTTCGCCACAAGCAGACACTATTACATAACTTCACACGCACAGGAACAACGAAAACATAAAATCCGGGTGAAAATCAGTTTAAAAATCTGGGTATTTTTCGGTGAAAATCGGAATCGAGGAGACTAGAGAGGGCCACATATAAGTCACATATAAGTCAAGGGCCACATATAAGTCACTAGTGAAATTTTCAACAGAGTCAGTTACCACAGTGAGAGGAGCCAAGACTCCAGCCAGCTGCTGGCCAAATGCAGCTACAGTGGAGGGACTAATGTGGCGAGTGGCAATTACATCTGTGCTGACATTAACTGGACAGGCAAATTATGCTTCAAATTTGATGAGAAAATGAATTGACACAGCAGACGTGGTTGGCAAGACATTCAGATCAGAAACAGCTATCCCTTAGTAAACTTTCGTCCATACAAATAGTCATTAACCTTGGTCACCCCAAAGATGATACTAAGTGCTTCTTTCTCTATCTGAGAATAGTTGACTTCTGTTTTAGTGAGTGTCCTAGACACGTAGGCTATAGGTTTCTCACTGTTGTCTGGAAACGGATGTGAAATCACGGCACCTATGCCGTAAGGCGAAGCATCACATGCCAAAATTACAGGCAATTTAGGATCATAATGTGTAAGCACTGGTGCGGCTACAAGCTGTGCTTTAGTACGCTCAAACGCCTCTTGACATTTTCTTGTCCAATCCCACTCTTTATCTTTATGTAGGAGCTCAGTCATAGGCTTAATCTCGCTGGACAGGTTTGGTATAAATTTGCCATAGTAATTGAGCATGGCTAAGTACGGCCTCAATTCTGTCACATTTTTCAGCACAGGAGCTTTGTCAATAGCCTCAGTTTTCTCTTTATTTGGGCGCACACCCTCGGCATCAATTACATGCCCGAGTTAGGCCACACTGTTCTGAAAGAAGGTGCATTTCTCTTTGTTTAGCCTAAGCCCATGTTCTTCCAGTCTCTGTAACACTTGTTTAAGATTGCGCAGATGTGCGGTGGTATCTGTTCCTGTTATCAAAATATCGTCTAAGTAGCATACCATGCCATCAAGCCCTTGTAATACTTCATCCATAGTGTGCTGGAAAATAGCGGGCGCGCTAGCGACCCCATATGGCAAGCGGTTGCATACATAGAGACCTCTGTGTGTATTGATGGTGAGAAACGGCTTAATTTTCTCATCCATGTCGAGCTGAGTGTAGGCCTGCGTCAAGTCAAGTTTAGTGAAATGCTTTCCACCTGCTAAAGTGGAGAATAAATCCTGCGGTTTTGGAAGTGAGTACTGATCTACATCAAGTCACTGATTTACCGTCACCTTATAATCTCCGCAAATGCGCACTGATCCATCTTTTTTCGCAATGCACACTAGCGGCGCAGCCCATTCACTATGCTGCACAGGAGAGATAATTCCCTGTTGTTCGAGTTCGATTAACTTTTTATCCACGGCTTCTCACAATGCATAAGGCACTGGCCTCGCTTTGCAAAACTTTGGTATAGCATCCGGTGATACACGCAAGGATGCAGTGACGCCTTTTGCACGGCCTAGCTCTCCTAGCTCTGAAAACTGCTCTGTGGTCTGAGCACACTTGCTCCACTTGGTCAGATGCGGCAATGCGATTCACTTCTGACCAATCTAAGTTGAGCACTCGAATCCACTCACCCCCCATCAGCGCCGGTGCTTTACCACAGGCCACTAGCGAGGGCAGCTGTAAATGCTGCTTCCCACATTGCACATTCACTAGGATTTTACCCAACAAAGCTAACGGTTGGTCTGTGTATGTTCTCAATGTAACGTCACATGAATGCAATTTAGACCCTTTCAGTTTGGATTTGTACAGGCTCTCTGAGATAACTGACATTGCTGCCCCGGTATCTACCTCCATGTACATCCTAACACAACTGCATTTTACCATCACCTTGCAAGGTTTCACATACTCCCACTCAGTCTTTACTAAATACAGTCTCATATCAGTTCGCTGTTCAGAATCAGTCCCTTTGGTCTGAGGCGGGCGGGCAGACGAATGTCCAGCAGACCACATCCCTTGGTCCCTACCGGCGTCGGTGCGCTTGTTCCGACAGGCTCGCTCCAGATGTCCGTTCTTGCCACATCCGCGACACTGGAAGTCTTTGAAGCGGAAGCTCCCCGGTCCGTGTCCTTTCCTGAGGCACCTGTAGCGGTCCTCGTGGCTGTGGCTGACCTCCCTCTGGTTCCGCGCAGTCCTGGGCTCTCGGTGTCTCCGCACTCCGACATGATCCGACATGATATGAACAGATTACTGTCCCTTCTGCATGCTTTCTAATCCAGAATTCATGCATTCGAAATTGTTCATTAATTCCACTATTTTTTGCCATGTTAATCCCTCGCCAATGGCGGCATTCAGTAACTTTCCACCCAACTCTTTGTTAGATGTACCACACACGAGCCGATCTCGGAGCTGCTCCTTGAGGCTCGCGCCAAAATTGCATGTAGAAGCTAATCCTTTCAAGTTAGCAATGTAGTCAGCAAAAGTCTCTCCAGACTGTTGTCGACGTTCTTCTTTGTCGTGTGAAAATCCCGCAACGTCTGTAGCAAGGTTGCAAAAGCAACTTCCCTGAACTTATTTGGTGATATCAAGCCCTTTAGCAAGGCAAAATTCTTTGGTCCAACCACGGACAAAAATACGGCTCTTCTCCTATCTTGCTCAATTTTGTTAGCAGACAAGAATTACATAAGCCTTTCTTCATAACTGTCGAAGGTTTTTGCCGTGTCATCGAACTGTCATCTTTACTGATCATCACTCTGGTGGTTAGTACCTCGCGTCGGTCTCTTTGACAGACAATAGTGTGGTCAATGAGGTGCCAAATGTTAGAATGATGGTGCCTCCAAGTTGTTTTAAATTTGTTGTTCTGGCAGAAGAATGTATTGGCGGCTGTGCTCTGAGCATGTTGTTAACAGCAGGATGCCATTAGAGTTTGTGTTTCCAACACCTTTCTTGCCAATTATGCCTCTCCACAAGTAGTAATTTTGTCCCACTCTGGCATTGAAATCTCCAAGCAGCGTTAGCTTATCCTTGGGGACTTTGGTGAGAACATTGTCCAGGTCGGCATAGAAGGTCTCCTTTTCTTCATCTTCTAAGTCAAGTGTTGGAGCATGTGCCCTGATGACAGTGACGCTTTGGTTATTTACAAGCGCCAATCGTATTGTCATCAGGTGTTCATTGATGTCCAGAGGAAGCTCAGCAAGGTGGCAAATGAGGCGGTTTTTGATGGCAAAGACCAGTCCATGGATCCTTGGCTCGTCAGCTGCTTTTCCTTCCTAGAAAAAAGTGTAATCACCCTTCCCCTCTTTCAGCTGCCCTTGGTTGGCCAATGGGTTTCAGAGGGTGTGGCAATATCAATCTGGAATCTTCTCAGCTCCAGGGCGATGATGGCAGTATGCTGTTCAGGTCGATTGCTGGATTGATTGTCCATGAGGGTTTGCATGTTCCGGGCTCCAAAATATGTGTTTTTGTTTCTGACCGCATGGTGGTGCTCCCTCTAGATGCGGTGGTCCAGACAGGAGGTATGAGGCAGACTATGTTTAGGGCACCTTTTCTAGTCCCCTCCCCAACTGGGGTGAATAGCGCGGATCCTAATAGGGCTGCTCAGTCGTGGGTGCAGCAGCCGAGAAGCCCCTCTGCCTCAGTCCCAGGGCTTAGCGACTGATCATACACCCACTGCCTGTGTGCCAGGTTGTGGCTAGGGGCTGCTAGACTTCACTGTCCTGCCCTCGTCACCTCGTCCTGATCGCCACAGGGCTTTGACCCTGGATGTTTATGGGTTGATTCTTGCAGAAGTATGCCTGCGCATGGCAGCTTTTTATGTGGAGTGGCTGATGCGCCTGCAGCCACACACACACACAGCATATAAGTTACAACAACAAACTTGTCTGTAATTTCTGGCTTTTTGTCTTGTTATTATAATTAGTTTAATTAGAGGCAAAACAACAAAGTCCAGCATATCATTAGCAAAGTCTTCCTGTTTCCCATTAGATTATAATTGATTGTAAAAAAATATCCGGTGGTGAATGAAATAGCCTGCAAGCGTCTTCTTTACCGCTTCCTTCAACAATCATTCTGACAGTACATTATTTTTGTTATTTATTTCCTAGGATGAGACACTATTGAAATCCGGCTGTAAAATAAATGCAACAAAAGAAAGCCTTAGTAGACAGTGTGTATCCTTTCTATTACAAAATAACGTGATATAAACACTTCTTTTGGCCCGGAGTAATGTTAGTATTACATTCGAGTTAAAGCTGACTTGGCTATTGTTTGTTTTGGATTGAATAGACACAACCTAAAGTGTACTTATTAGCTGTATGTGTATCTTCAGCTCTGGTGCAGGTACATGAGAAAGCTAACTTAGAATGGCTAAAACAAGAAGTTTGACGCAAAAGACAGAGCCGTTAATTATTTTTTGCTGCACATTGTGGAAACATGCAGCAAAGTTTGATGATGGCTCTGTCTGCTGCACCTACATGGCCGTAGCACACAGTAAAGACGTAGAGTAGATGGCGCTATCTCTGAGCTCAAAATCAACACAGGCCATCTGTCACAGCCGCTTCCAGTTCCGGCCAATCCAGCCCTGGTTTGTGTCTCGTGTCTTGTCCTGCTCTGACAACACCACACCTGTCCTGAATCCTGTCCAGATTTCCTCTGGTACCCATTTGCCCCAAAGCTGTGGGTCATTATTCAGTCAAGTTTCTGTGTATTTAAGTTTGGCTGTTTAGTTTTTTTTTTTTGTTTTTTTTTGTCAGAGTGTTCCACATCTGTACCATGTCAGCAATCAAGAATCAGGAACACTTTATTTGTCATTTCATTTAATGTACTTGTGTACTTGAAATGAAACAAAATATCATTTCAACACAAACACATTTCCAAAAACTACAAGAACTACAAGAACACATATATCCAAACTAACACATATATCCAAACTAAAGATTAAAAAAATCACCATTCAGGAGAACGAACGCCAGCCAGGATGACTGTCGGAACTGCCGGTCTGCATGGCCTAGCAGTTAGCTCTTCGGGTGCAGCTTCGGTCAGGGCTGTGGTCCTTGGACCCACCAGACACGGCAGACCAGGCTCCCCCAGCCAATGCAATGCCAGCTCTCCCAGCCAGACAACTATGACACACCTCCCCGCACTCCACACGACGACACTAAAAACAGTCAATGCTGGGCGAGGCCGCTGCCCTCGGTGTTATCGGAACTGCCAGTCTGCATGGGCTAGCAGTTGGCTTAGCCTGCCCCACTTCTGCATCCTGTCATACTGCCCTCGGTGTTTCCTCTTCGGGTGCAGCTCCAGGCAGGGCTGTGGTCCCTGGGCCCACAGGACGCAGCAGACCAAGCTCTCCCCGCCGATCCAGCGCCAGCTCTCCCAGCCATCAAACGAAGACACAAACTTAAGACGCAGACGTGGATAAAGACACTGCATGGATGGTACTGGGTGAGGCTGCCGCAAACACGAATTTGCACCGCCATCTTCCTACGCTGGTACTGGGTGAGGCCACTGCAAACGTGAATTCGCGTTGCCATCATCCCACACCGGAAACAGAAAAAGCATGTCACCATCATGTTACCATGTCTGTACCATGTCACTGTCATGTAACCTTCATGTGTCCCTGATACCCTCGGATTTCCTACCAGTAAACCTTTTCTTTCACCTGTTACCGCGTCTGGCATCTGGGTCCTCAATTCCTGCTCCCGTTGGGAAACCATCCTAATATTGGATTTATTTCATCCCGGCTAAACATTATTACCTCACCAACGGGACTGCAGGGACCTTGAAGATTATCGTCATACCTTCAAAGATGCAATAGCTGATTGAAAACAGGTAAAAAAAAGTGGCCTTTTAATTTATCCCTCATATCTGCCTATGGTAAGCTTATGTGATCCCATCTCAGAGTACCAGGAGGTTATGAAGAGGTGGGGTCACATCTGGGGCAGCAAAGTTACATCTAGCTTTATAAACTCCCATCTTTATTAATCTAGGTTCTAATCCAGTCTATGATCTACAGTGCTGCTTGAAAGTTTGTGAACCCTCCAGACATGGTCACTGTTTTTGTAAAAAACATTAAAATAAGCTTATTACACATACATCCAAATCCCAATTTGTAAAGCACACCTTCCAAATAATGGACACACACAAAAAGAGATATATTTTCATTATTTAATTCAACAAAGGTGGTTTATTTCACAAAAACTGAAAATTTAACATGTGCAAAAGTATGTGAACCCTTGTATTAGTAGCTTGTGGCTCCACCTTTCGCAGCCATTACTTCAACCAAACGTCTTCTGTAACCACTAACCAGTCTCTCGCATCTGCTTATGGGGATTGTTGCCCACTCCTCCTTGCAGAACTCAGCCAGTTCATTTCAATTGGATTAAGGTCCGGACTTTGACTGGGCCAATCCAGAGTACGAATCCTCTTTCTCTGAAGCCATTCCTTTGTAGTTTTGCTGGAATGCTTTGGTCATTGTCTTGTTGCATAATCCATTTTCGTCCCAGCTTCAACTCCCTGACTGATGGCAGGAGATTCTGGTCAAGAATTTGTTGATCTGCCGGAGAATTCATGGTTCCTTGGATAATATGGAGTCGTCCAGGTCCAGAAGCAGAAAAGCAGCCCCAGACCTTCACATTTCCACCACCATGCTTCACTGTTGGGAGGAGGTTCTTTTCTTCATATGCAGTGTTGGCTTTTCTCCAGACATGTTGGTTTTGATTGTGACCAAATAATTCTATCTTGGACTCGTCTGTCCAGAGAATGGACTTCCAGAAGGCCTCTGGTTTGTCCAAGTGCTCTCTGGCAAAGTTGAAACGGGCAGCTTTGTTCTTTTTTGAGAGCAGAGGCTTCCCTCTAGCAACCCTCCCATGAATGTCA
>NC_079229.1:7983861-7991361 GCF_029633865.1 Lampris incognitus
AAATCAGCCAATCAGAAGAGACGTGCCTGCTCCCTGTTCATTCAACTGAACATCTGATTTGGCCCACTTAAATAGCTCAATTTTTCTTTACGCAACACTTACAAATCTTTATAAAAATGTATTGCGGGGGGCGTCTGGGTGGCGTGGCGGTCTGTTCCGTTGCCTACCAACACGGGGATCGCCGGTTCGAAACCCCGTGTTACCTTCGGCTTGGTCAGGCGTCCCTACAGACACAGTTGGCCATGTCTGCGGGTGGGAAGCCAGATGTGGGTATGTGTCCTGGTCCCTGCACTAGCGCCTCCTCTGGTCGGTCAGGGCACCTGTTCAGGGGGGGTAGCGTGATCCTCCCACGCACTACGTCCCCCCGGCGAAACTCCTCACTGTCAGGTGAAAAGAAGCAGCTGGTGACTCCACATGTATCAGAGGAGACATGTGGTAGTCTGCAGCCCTCCCCGGGTCGGCAGAGGGGGTGGAGCAGCGACCGGGACAGCTCGGAAAATAAGGTAATTGGTAGGATACAATTGGGGGGGGGGTAAAAAAATGTATTGCAGACTTCACCCCCCCAACAGTGATCCAACAGAAGACTTTTTTTTTCCCAGAGAAAAAACTCAGTATTTACGTCTTATAAAAAGACTTCTTTACCCAGAATGCAAAGTGCGTCGATGCCTCAGTGCTGCAAGCCCTGTAAACGTGATCTCAACGTCTGTCCAAAATAAACTAAAAATAATTTCTTCTCAACGTCTGTCCAAGTTGGACCATGATCTGTGACCCCCACCATTTGTTTCGAAGGGAGATAATATACATAGATAGATACTTCACTGTGCTATGAGAGGATATTTGTTTTGACTTTTTGTACAGAGCCTCACATACAGGAAATACATGTACACATACACAACACAAGATAGGATTAGAGAACAGGGAGACCACAATACATTCACACAAAAGTTTAGGGGTTCAGTGAGTTTAGAACTTAACGGGGGCGGCATGGCTCAGGAGGTAGAGCGGGCCGTCTAGTAGTCGGATGGTCGCTGGTTCAATCCCCGGCTCTTGCAGAGAGCGTGTCGAAGTGTCCTTGAGCAAGACACTGAACCCCTAACTGCTCCTGATGAGCAGGTTGGCGCCTTGCATGGCAGCCTCCACCATCAGTGTATGAACGTGTGTGTGAGTGGGTGGATGTGAGGCGTACACTAAAGCACTTTGAGTGGCAGTCCGTTTAAGTGGTGCAGGGAACAAAACTCCCTTTAAAGCAGGCTCTCTCCAAGTGAGGGACCTGTACCTGCAACCAGATGGAAGCAATATGGAGAAATGGATTAAGGGAGTGAGTGGGATCCTGAGTTATGGTTAGTTCTCTGCATATCGTAGCTTTGCGATTGAGGTCTGATAGGTTGGGGGTGGGAAGACCAATGATTCTGAGTGCACTTTGTGAGATGCAGATGAGCCTGTTCCTACTGGTAACTGTTAAGATGGTCTTGATGCATGCTCAAAAATCCAGGTGTAGGGTGTCCGGGTAGCATAGCGGTCTATTCCGTTGCCTACCAACACAGGGATTGCATTGTAAGATGGCGACAGATGTACAGATCTGTACAGATGTACATGTTAAGAGGGAACGACCATCCCTGAACCGAAGCGGGGGGGGGGCTAAGAGTACATCTGTCGGCATCTTACAGTGCTGTGATTGCAACTATTCCCCAATCCTTTGTGAATAGTACACATGGCCATCAAAACTCTATTAAATGGTCACACCTATATTTGCATCGGTGGTTTCGGTCGTTAGGCAACTGTATTGTACTGTGTTGTTTATAAGGAGTGGGGATACCTGCAGTCAGTTTAGACTGAAGATATCACTTAGTTGAGTGATGAAACGTATCTGTCAATAAACGTTGTATGCAGATGAACTGATTCAACTTTCTTTGATCATAAGAGACCATTACTTCCTCCGCCTCCATGATGACGTCCCTCACCTTATCCACAAAATCCATAGTGTTCTGAATGAGATGTTCATTACTGCCTACCAACGGGTTAAGAATAGATGCCTGAAACGTAGGGATATTGGAGGTCACTGAGTTAATCTTACTAATAGGTCATACTGGCACATCCTGTTTATGTATCTTGGGTAAACCATACAGACTTGGTGTAGCTTCCCCTGGGTATAATCTGTGATACAAAATTCTTTCAATAGCATTGTCCTGTTCTAACAGCTTCAGACAATCTATCACCTTTCTCTTGTAACCACTACCTGGATCTTATTTCAGGGGCTCATAAGTATTTATGCTGTTAAGTAACGTCATAACTTTCTTATGATAGTATGTCTGCTTTGATACAACAATGCTTCTGCCTTTGTCTGCCAGGTCAGTCAGGAGCAACATATTTCCAGTTGGTTTTACAGTTCACCACTTAGTCAACGTTGCTTTATGTTTTTCACTAACAAAGAATTATAAACCTTTCTGGCATTTTAATGTGAAATGCCTACGGGGTAGTTCTTTTTGTGAAAAAAAAGAGGGCTGTCGTTCAATTTTTAAAAATGAACTAATCGCACAATTTGCTGTGATTAATCATGATTAATCGCTTTTTTTTGTCTTAAGACTGAAGCTTGTAATAATAGATATCAATTCTCATCTTATCATCAGCCGCTTCTCCGGGGTTGGGTTGCGGTGGCAGCAAGCTAAGTAGGGCACTCCAGACGTTCCTCTCCCCAGTAACACCCTCCAGCTCCTCCTGGGGGATCCCAAGGTGTTCCCAGGCAAGATTGGACATGTAGCCCCTCCAGCGAGTTCTGGGTCTACCCCGGGGTCTCCTCCCACTTGGACGTGCCTGGAAATCCTCCAAAGGAAGGCGCCCAAGAGGCATCCTAATCAGATGCCCGAACCATCTCAGCTGGCTCCTTTCGATGCGAAGGAGCAGCGACTCTACTCTGAGCTCCCTCCGGATGTCCAAGCGTGACCCATGCTACACGAGCTCCTCACCCTATCTCTAAGGCTGAGCCCAGACACCCTACAGAGGAAACTCATTTCAGCCACGATCTCACCCTTTCGGTCACTACCCAAAGCTCATGACCATAGGTGAGGGTTGGAACGAAGATTGACTTGTAAATTGAGAACTTTGCCTTCCGGCTCAGCTCCCTCTTCACCACAACGGTCCGGTACAACGTCCGCATTACTGCTGATGCTGCACCAATCAGCCTGTCAATCTCCCGCTCCATCCTACCCTCACTCGTGAACAAGACCCCGAGATACTTGAATTCCTTCACTTGAGGCAACAACTCTTCCTCAACCCAGAGGGAGCAATCCACCATTTTCTGGTACAGAACCATGGCCTCAGACTTGGAGGTGCTGACTGTCATCCCGGCCATTTCACACTCGGCTGCAAACCGCCCCAGTGCGCGCCGGAGGTCACGTTCTGATGAAGCCAACAAAACCACATCATCTGCAAAGAGCAGAGGTGCAATTCTCAGGTTCCTAAAACGGACACACTCCTCACCTTGGCTGCCCCTTGAGATCCTGTCCATAAATAACACAAACAGAATCAGAGAGAAGGGACAAGTCCGACACCCACCGAAAACGTGTTTGACTTTGTGCTGAGAATACGGACATAGCTCTCACTTTGGTTATACAAGGATGAGATGGCTTGTAGCAACTGCTCCGGTACCCCATACTCCAACAGAACCCCCCCCCCACAGAATGCCCCAGGGTACATGGTCATTAGCTTTCTCCAAGTCCACAAAACACATATAGACTGGCTGGTCAAACTCCCATGCCTCCCTCAGCACTTCCGCAAGGGTAAAGTGTTGGTCCGTTGTTCCACGGCCAGGACGGAATCTGTATTGTTCCTCCTGGATCCGAGGTTTGACAGTCAGTTGGAGCCTCCTTTCCAGCACTCTAGAGTAGACTTTTCTTCGGTGACAGCATTAAGAAATTTGAATTATTTTTGCTAATTTCAAGACGAAAAAAAAATCACATTAAAGGTGAGCACTCCTACACCTGTTTGTATGTGAAGCCTACTTAACCTATAGTTGAAATACATTGCTTTGGAATAAATCTAAATTTAACGCATTTTTTATATTTTTTGCTCTTTTAATAAGTCTTATGTACCAACGACGACGACGAGAACACCAACACCCCACCACCACCACCAACAACAACAACAACAACAACATTCAGAAAAAAAAGTTCTAGATATCCAAATTCAGGTATCAGAATTGGATCAGATCTAAAAAAAAAAAATTAGAGGATTGGTGCCTCTCTATTAGAAACAGGGTAAGAGTATCAGGGCAGGTCACAGGATGGGTCACCAAATACACTGTAACACTGACTTGATGGCACAACAACCCCCCGCCCCCCACCCCCCATTCTGTGTTTGTACTTTTTATAACATTATAGAACGGCCAGGTGGAATAACAGCGCAAAATTCCCGCCTTGAGCAGGCATGGGCTAATTAGAAAATGGTGCCTCGTCCGACACACTATTATTGGGAGCCCCAATGAGGAACGAAGTAACAAGGTCTGAATATCTAAACTCTCAAGAAGAAATACAATTGCCCCGCTAACGTTAAATGCACATACCCTATTAAACCTAAATGCAAAGTTACTGAGAAAATTACTCTATGTCTTATATTGTTAATGAGGACCTAGTTGACTACGCTTTGTTTCTTTGTGAAAGACTAATTTGTTAACTTTTAAACTTCCACATTGACATAAATTGCATCTAATGACGTTACTCGAGTAGTTTTTTTACGAGATACCTTTTTACTCTTACTCAAGTAGTTATTTTTATGAGCATTTTACTTCTACTTGAGTAAACATTGTTATAAAGTAACGATACTTTTACTTGAGCACTGTTTTTACCCACCACTGAGTACAGTGATAGTTGTGTGCTTACTTTTTGTTTTGCAGGGGTGGGTGGATTTGCAGGGGAAATAAAACAAATGACATGCGGAAACTGACAGCAGAATTATGAGGCAATGCTAGATAATTAGGTTTCGAATCCGGACAGATAAATACCGGAGAAGCATCTGATTCACTGACTACAGGGCAAAGAAGCTTGTCTCGGTGGGAATGGGTGCTTGGGTGAAGGCTGCTTCCATCTGTTTTCGTTTCAACATGCTGACTGACAACGACTTCTGCTTCCTGTAGTTGAGGACAAAGGTTAGCTTCACAGAAAGTCCATAAATCAAAGTTATTTTTAAAGTAGCTTCTTTTAGAAGTTATTCTGCAGAATAGCACCAGTGCTTCAAGAATATGAAAAGCGGAACTTGTGGATCATCTAATTTATAGCTCCTAGGCTGCAGGTGTATGAGTTAGGCAGTTAGCACGTGCTTTTCCTTTGTTAGCATTACTTTAAACACATATGGTAGGTTCCCCAGGATGCGTTACTCCATGACTTAATGTAGGCACGTGCAGGATGGCTTTATTTGGACGGCATGTAAGTGGTTCTATAGTCCAGGCCAGCCAGGAACTTCCCAGAGGACTCTTCCAGCTGACACAGAATGGTTTGCTATTACTGTGGATAGAGGAAGGAAGACTATTCTGAGTATTAATATTGTGGGGGAGAAAGGAGCACATCCTTGTAAAGCCCCAAGAGTCATGCTAATGGTTTTCAAGTCTGTGGCCAGACTATTAGCCACAAGGGCGAAATCCTTAACAAAGTTCAAAGACTGAACTAGCTATTATTTGTGTAAATTTGTAGAGAACATTTTAAAGGCGGGTGGCACGGTAGCACAGTGGTTAGCACGGTCGCCTCACAGCAAGAAGGTCCTGGGTTCGAACCCCGGGGTAGTCCAACCTTGGTGGGTCATCCTGGGTCGTCCTCTGTGTGGAGTTTGCATGTTCTCCCCCTTGTCTGCGTGGGTTTCCTCCGGGGGCTCCGGTTTCCTCCCACTGCTCAAAGACATGTAGGTCAGGTGAATTGGCCGGACTAAATTGTCCCTAGGTATGAATGTGTGTGTGTAGGTGTGTGTTTGTGTGGGCCCTGTGATGGACTGGTGGCCTGTCCAGGGTGTCTCCCCGCCTGCCGCCCAATAACTGCTGGGATAGGCTCCAGCATCCCCACAACCCTGAGAGCAGGATAAGCGGTTTGGCTAATGGATGGATGGATTTTTCTTACTCATGAAAAGTAGATTAAATGTCTTTCGTTTCTCTGCCCATTAAATAACCAATTGATTTAGCCTGTTAGAGGTGTCTATTTAGGATGCAAGTATAAACAAGATGTCTTTTGCAAGAAAATAGCTGAGATTCTCAGCATCAACACTCGAATTATACTCAGTCATGTATTTTCATGATTTTCATGGGGGACTATCCGTATTAATAGTTTTAAGCAGTGCTCCATAATGAGCCATATGGCGTAAGCGAAATGTTGACAGTAAACACGAGCCTCGCCCTGGTTTTAACAGTGATGCGCTTGTTCTGGGGCCACTTATGCAGAATACATCAAAGGACGGATTAAGGAAACAATCTGAAACCTTGTGCTGCTGTTTCATGTGGTCATCACACCATTATGACTTCATGAATGTGTCCATCCAGACCAAATACCATGGCATTCCCCACCGGTAATTAGCTAGCCAAAATAAATAAGGGCCAGGTGCAGCCTAATAAGAAATATGCATCATGGAGTACCTTGATTAAAATCTCTCTGTCTCACTCTATCTACTTAAAAGAGAAAAGACATTAGAGATGCAGAATAGCAGTGAGGTAATGTCTCTATTGTGTTGTGTTGTTAGCAAACTGACCACGAGGCGTTTAGTGCTGCTTGCTGAGTGGAGCAAAAGCAATACAAGCCACACTAAAACACTGATAGATTTCAAACACACAAGCCAGCATCAGGAATCAGGAATCAGAAACACAGCCCACAGCAGTGCAACACAAAGACAAAAACGCATATACAAAAGCTACAAGAACTTCAAGAACACACATACTAACTAACACATATATCCAAACTAACACATATATCCAAACTAAACTACTACTTTCCAAATATATAGCCAAACTAAACAAAAACAAAAATCACTTTCCGAGGGAATGAACGCCAGCCAGGATGACTTTCGGAACTGCCGGTCTGCATGGCTAGCAGTTAGCTTAGCCTGCCCCGCTTCCGCGTCCTGTCAGACCGCCCTCGGAGCCTCCTCCTCGGGTGCAGCTCCAGGCAGGGGCCGTGGTCCTTGGGCCCACCGGACGCAGCAGACCAAGCTCCCCCGGCCGAGCCAAAACCAGCTTCCCCAGCCAGACACCCTCGACACACCTCCCCGCACTCCACACGACGACACCAAAAACACCACAGTCAACGCCAGGCGAGGCCGCCGCCAGACCGCCCTCGGTGTTATCGGAACGGCCGGTCTGCACGGGCTAGCAGTTAGCTTAGCCTGCCCCACTTCCACATCCTGTCAAACAGGTTTATGTATTGTTTGTCAGCATTAATTTGCGCTTCAATAAGTCTTTAAATCATAATTTAAGAAGAAGCCCGGCAACACTCTGTCACAACGTCTTCCAGTTCTTCCAGTTCATAGCCTCAG